>NW_024609952.1:0-124999 GCF_016920785.2 Ixodes scapularis | reverse complement strand
GATTAGGATACACAAATTTAGACTGGTACTGGAGTTACTACATGGCAATGAATTTCTGAAAAGGTCTACAGACGGAAGTCTATGGGAGAAACACACATAAGTAGGAATATTGAAGCTTGTACGCGGTGCTCGAAGGCGAATATTTTATGTTGTGCTGCTAATATTATATTGGATGTTTGGAGATCAATTCTGTATCTGTCAAGTGGTTCAATGCCGAATAAAAAAATCAAATGCGCCGAAGCACCATCGACTGTGCCAGCATCGCACGCTCCAGTTGCTAAATAAATGACACGTTCAACAAATGAACGACATGCTCTAAGCTTTAGTCCCTGACAAAAGCCCTCACTCAAGTTCGAAGCAAACATTTGCACCAGAAGTACTCCGTACAAGCGCTTGAAACGATGTGAATGCCCCGAGTAAATGTCTTCTAACTTATCGTTTGCTAAGCTCTGATGACTTCGCCATCATGAATGACTGCACATTGACTCCCGGAAACCGTGTCGAAGTTTACGCCCAACAAAGTCGCCAACCCTCGACTCTCAACCACAAAATATTCATTTGAAAATATTGGCATTCTATGACTTTTGATATTTGCGCCCAGAATATTAACGGTTATTCTCGGAAAACACGATTGAAGTTTCATTGTCAACGAAAGCTGCTAAGGAAAGAAATTGCAGATTTCCCCGTTTCTACCCAAGAGTATCATGCATTAGCCGGCGTCTGGTGATGAGTGCCGGTGTTTCCATTCGACCCCAGAAAGACCGCCTCGATCCGCGATTCATCCCACTACAATAGAGATCAGTGTTACAGAGAAACGGTTCGACCACGGCCATGGTGCGGGTGTGGAAGGCGCAATGCGAGTTTGCAAAACTGCGAGCCCAGAACAATGGCAACGGCGGTGCAAGCCTTCCTCCTCCCAACTCCACTCGAGACAAGACAATGATCCCACTCAAGCGCGCCTTCTAAAGTGTTAGGCAATGTGTTATTGAATTCTTGTTTCTCACTAGATTGTTTCCTCTGAAGAAAACGACAAGTGATAAAAAACATGAATTGAACAAACAACTTGCTTCCGGATGCTTGCTTCGTCGTCTACAGGAGGTTTCTCAACATTGTAGCGGTTAGAGAGGAACTCCGACGATTCGTAAAACAAATAAACTCTTCAAACTTTTTCACTTGAATGTTAGATCAGCTGAATCCAGCAGAGACGAAAACTTGTTCGTTTTTTAGTGATGTAAATGTCCGTTTGATGTTATAATGTTCACAGAAATTTGGTGCAGAAATGAAACCGATTTTTTATTCTCCCCCAGTTTACTAATTTTTATCACAATCGTGATTCTGTGCGGCCGGGGGGGGGGGGGGGGGGGGGAAGTGCTATGCTTCTTGCGAGTGATGATTTCAAAAATGTTCCTGAATATAATCTCCTACGAATGACTGTAAGTTAGCGTGTTAAAAAAGAACTCTTATATTTTTGCTGTTTTATATCGGCCGCCCAGCGGAAATGTGGCACGATTTTTCACGTTTCGAGATAAACTCATGTGTCTCGCAAACGAAAAGAAATATGTTCTTTTTGTCGCTGGTGACTTAAATATTAATTCGTTCGAAGCAGTGTGTCGAACCGAAAAAAATACGTGTTCGGTTACGGTTCAGGTTCAGGTAAAGTTATTTTGTTCCGGTTCAGTTCCGGTTCGACTAATTCGATCCGCGAACCGGTTTGCGAACCGGTTCGGAAATTATAAATGACAAATTGCAACACCAAAATAAATTACAAATAAAACATCAGAAATCAGCACATACGAAGCGGGATACATTGTAGTGTAAGGCTCTGGGATTTCTGCCAGGAATGGTTTCTTTATGTGCGCTCAAAGGTTACCTCACCGACTTTTACGCATTCGGACTTCATCTAATTGGGTCCGACGAAGTAGCTGTAAAACCCGCGACCTCCTACAAACCCACTTACAAGTAGAACTCGCTAACTATCCCGCCACCTCGGCGTGTTAGCAATTGAAGGAACAGTGGGGAGAAAATACAGCTTTCTTTATTCGAACTAGCCTTCGGTAACTCAGATTAGTCCCTTAAATACGTTTTCATTAAACAAGCTACGGAATATGAAAAACACTTCACCGAACGCAACGCCAGAAGGACGTAATAGGATAAATATTAAAATAGAAGAGTTCGCTGTCTCGCAAATATGTTAGCTTTTAAGTGCCTATACGAAACCGGATGCATTATTATCAAACTCCACAGCCTTTTCTTTTCTCATTCCGATGGAAGCAAGCTTGAAGAACTCGCGCGTTTTAGAAACGTGTTATGAATTGAGCACACAGCAGCATTTAGGATTTACGAGATTGTAGAAAAATAAAGTCAGGTGTCGCGATTTTTTTTTTTTTTTTGCACAGCTTTCCAATTCTTTTTTTTCCGTGCAAGCCGCGACCAGCGCAATACTGGTTCCTATGTCAAGATTCATGGATGCAGCGTTTGTCAAGATTCATGGATGCAGCGTTTATATTCCTAAGACTGAGTGGAGAAGAAAAATATGTAAGCGAGGTGTGTGTCAGTTGACGGAACTTAAAAGACAAATGGCATTGATAGCACATTCATTGTCAACACCGCGTGGCCGAACCGTTTTGACATGAGCCGGTGACCGTTATTTTTTTCCGCTTCAGTTCCGGGTCGGGTTCATCGCGATAACAATATAACGGTTCGGGTTCGGGTTCAGTTCCGGAAAAAATACCGGTTCGGTTCGGTTCCGGTTCGACACCCTGGTTCGAAGATACCCTCATCACTGCCGTCTTGTTATTATTGTTAATAGCGAACAACTTCATTATTATAATTACTCATCCCACGCGCACATCACTGTCTACATAAATATTAAATGATTTTTTTATTCCAAACTTTGAGAAGGAAAAGGTCAAGGCTGGCGTAATAAGTTCAGATATTAACGACCATCTTCCCATATTTATGCTGTAGCTGACACAACACGAGAGGAACATAAGCGTGACACAAATTCTCTGACTATCCAGACGTTCAGTGACTATACCTAATAAAATTAAGCGTATAATCTCACATTTTAGACAAAACCCCAAGACTCAGGGAAAAAAAAAAGAACAACACAACACAATGTCTTAAACAGAGCTGAAATGTATTGGTGAGAATATCGTGGTTTTATAGGGTACAGCTGCCCCGAAAACCAAAAGGATTAAAAAGGAAGAGAAGGAACTTCTTTTTTCCGAACGCACAAGAGAGGGACTGCATTGACATCTATAACGCCGGTACTGTTCCAACTCAAACAAAAGGGGGCGGGGGGGGGGGGGGGGGAAGATATCTTAACCCACCTCGGTGAGGATACACATCGCAGAAGAAGGGGCTGCGGGATGCTGACCTATTAGGGGAAACATCGAACATGGAAAAAGGCGAACAACCCCCGACATTCGTCACACCCGAAACAAAGGGGTAGGGATGGAACTTAAACTCGAACGAATAACATCCTACACAGATATAAAGCTGACCTCCACACAATCAAATTTGTAGAAATATTTTTAACTCCTAATCTACATTAAAAGACGGCCTATTTACTGCACTTCCGTGACTAATAACAGTGAGGGACTCTTTTACCAAGCCTTTATGATCCTCTCTCGGTCAACACAACCGATATGGAATTAAATAAAGTTACACAATTATTACATTCTAACACGTGTCTTGACATTCAAACAACGCTTCGTTTGTCCGGTGTATCATGACCCACAGGCAGAAAGAATCTTGCAAACAACGCCTGAGACATAATTCACACCTTTTTCTTTATGTTCATCGGTACACCCAGTTCTGGCCGAGTTGAACGGGGTCAACTGACCTAGATTTAAATCATTTTTGAACACAGTGCAAATGCCGTAGTGGTTGCCGGCCCATTTTAGATTGTGAGAAATACGGTGGGAGAAAGGGACAACAACACGCCTGGCAGAATAAGGAACCTTTAAACATTTCCCTTCCATATTAACCTTTTACAAAAATGTCTGAACATATAATCCTGCGGAAAACCTGCCACGCTGAAACGGTTAAAAAGGCGTTGGAGCGCAGAACCAATGGAGTGTGAACAAGATTTTCTAAGTGCACTACCTACTAAACTCCTGACTATGCCAACCTTGATATGTTTCGAGTGGCAACTTTTGAAAGGCAGGAGCGGTTTCACTTCCGTTTTGTCATACTGCCAACACAAAGTGGAAAGAGTTTTTAGCTGTATATCTAAAAACTGGAGGCAGTCATTTACAAGGATTTCTACTCAGAATTTCAGCTCTAGCGCATTCTCATACACGAAGTTTTCCACCAACGTTGACAGTGAAGAATCGGTAGTACAAACCAGGTTTTCGTCTACATAACGCCGTAAGACGATGACACCTGGAGGACGGCTTTGAATGAGATCAATTAGTCGCATATTTAAAAAGCTAAGTTAAATCTCCGAGAGGACCGGGGCCACGGCCGTACCGATACATATTCCTTTTTTTTTTTTGCATAAAATCTTGATCATCGTACTTTACCACAGTTGCCTGGAGGTACAATTCTAAAATTCTAAGGCAGTCCGGTACCGAAATTCCAGACTGAATGAAACCTTTTCCGAAAAATTACTAACTCGGATGAGAAGAGTTTTGGGATATAGCGAATAATAAATGTCCTTTATATCCATCGAAAACACCTAACAAGGTCTCCCATGAAAGGGCTGCATTTCCGTAACCAAATCATCTGAAGAACATAGTGACAATGGACTTTTATCTTCCCTGGCCGACAAAGCTTTCTGAAGGAAAGAAAAGACCTATTTTCGCGAGGTGCCATTTTAGTTGACGAAAACCCGGAGGGGAACGTCTACCTTGTGGTCTTTTAGGAAAAACTTAGTCCCAAACTTGTTACTTCCAGTGACAGGTTTGGGATTCAGTTTTTTTCCTAAAAGACCAGAAGGTTAGGTTAGACAAGTTAGACACCCCAAATAGGACATGCCCAAGCTTCGCCACCGTGGAGAGCACACCGCTGCTAACTTGGCTCCTGCAGAGCCGAGGTGGGACCCACGAGGTTTCTAAATGGGCAGCCCAAGTCGCGCATAGCCACACTTTGCCACTGTGCAGCCCACACCATTGATCACATCACCCACGCGCAGCCGAGGTGGCGACCCAAGGAGGTTTTAGTTAGACACCTCAAGTACGTCATGCCCAAGCCTCGACACCGTGGAGACCACACCATTGCTAAGTTGGCTCCTTCAGAGCCGAGGTGGGACCCACGAGGTTTCTAAATGGGCAGCCCAAGTCGGGCATAGCCACGCTTTGCCACTGTGCAGCCCACACCATTGATCACATCACCCACGCGCAGCCGAGGTGGCGACCCAAGGAGGTTTTAGTTAGACACCTCAAGTACGTCATGCCCAAGCCTCGCCACCGCGGAGACCACACCATTGCTATGTTGGCTCCTGCAGAGCCGAGGTGGGACCCACGAGGTTTCTAAATGGGCAGCCCAAGTCGGGCATAGCACCGCTTTGCCACTGTGCAGCCCACACCATTGATCGCAACAACCCTCGCGCAGCCGAGGTGGCGACCCGAGGAGGTTTTAGTTAGACACCTCAAGTACGTCATGCCCAAGCCTCGCCACCGTGGAGAGCACACCATTGCTAACTTGGCTCCTGCAGAGCCGAGGTGGGACCCTTGAGGTTTCTAAATGGGCAGCCCAAGTCGGGCATAGCCACGCTTTGCCACTGTGCAGCCCACACCATTGATCACATCACCCACGTGCAGCCGAGGTGGCGACCCAAGGAGGTTTTAGTTAGACACCTCAAGTACGTCATGCCCAAGCCTCGCGACCGTGGAGACCACACCATTGCTAAGTTGGCTCCTGCAGAGCCGTGGTGGGACCCACGAGGTTTCTAAATGGGCAGCCCAAGTCGCGCATAGCCACGCTTTGCCACTGTGCAGCCCACACCATTGATCACATCACCCACGCGCAGCCGAGGTGGCGACCCAAGGAGGTTTTAGTTAGACACCTCAAGTACGACATGCCCAAGCCTCGCCACCGCGGAGAGCACACCATTGCTAACTTGGCTCCTGCAGAGCCGAGGTGGGACCCACGAGGTTTCTAAATGGGCAGCCCAAGTCGGGCATAGCCACGCTTTGCCACTGTGCAGCCCACACCATTGATCACATCACCCACGCGCAGCCGAGGTGGCGACCCAAGGAGGTTTTAGTTAGACACCTCAAGTACGTCATGCCCAAGCCTCGCCACCGTGGAGAGCACACCATTGCTAACTTGGCTCCTGCAGAGCCGAGGTGGGCCCCACGAGGTTTCTAAATGGGCAGCCCAAGTCGGCCATAGCCACGCTTTGCCACTGTGCAGCCCACACAATTGATCACATCACCCACGCGCAGCCGAGGTGGCGAGCCAAGGAGGTTTTAGTTAGACACCTCAAGTACGTCATGCCCAAGCCTCGCCACCCTGGACACCACACCATTGCTAAGTTGGCTCCTGCAGAGCCGAGGTGGGACCCACGAGGTTTCTAAATGGGCAGCCCAAGTCGGGCATAGCCACGCTTTGCCACTGTGCAGCCCACACCATTGATCACATCACCCACGCGCAGCCGAGGTGGCGATTGAAAGAGATTTTAGTTAGACACCTCAAGTACGTCATGCCCAAGCCTCGCTACCGTGGAGACCACACCATTGCTAACTTGGCTCCTGCGGAGCGGAGGTGGGACCCACGAGGTTTCTAAATGGGCAGCCCAAGTCGGGCATAGCCACGCTTTGCCACTGTGCAGCCCACACCATTGATCGCAACAACCCACGCGCAGCCGAGGTGGCGACCCAAGGAGGTTTTAGTTAGACACCTCAATTACGTCATGCCCAAGCCTCGCCACCGTGGAGAGCACACCATTGCTAACTTGGCTCCTGCAGAGCCGAGGTGGGCCCCACGAGGTTTCTAAATGGACAGCCCAAGTCGGGCATAGCCACGCTTTGCCACTGTGCAGCCCACACCATTGATCACATCCCCCACGCGCAGCCGAGGTGGCGACCCAAGGGGGTTTTAGTTAGACACCTCAAGTACGTCATGCCCAAGCCTCGCCACCGTGGAGAGCACACCATTGCTAACTTGGCTCCTGCAGAGCCGAGGTGGGACCCACGAGGTTTCTAAATGGGCAGCCCAAGTCTGGCATAGCCACGCTTTGCCACTGTGCAGCCCACACCATTGATCACATCACCCATGCGCAGCCGAGGTGGCGACCCAAGGAGGTTTTAGTTAGACACCTCAAGTACGTCATGCCCAAGCCTCGCCACCGTGGAGACCACACCATTGCTAAGTTGGCTCCTGCAGAGCCGAGGTGGGACCCACGAGGTTTCTAAATGGGCAGCCCAAGTCGGGCATAGCCACGCTTTGCCACTGTGCAGCCCACACCATTGATCGCCTCACCCACGCGCAGCCGAGGTGGCGACCCAAGGAGGTTTTAGTTAGACACCTCACGTACGTCATGCCCAAGCCTCGCCACCGTGGAGACCACACCATTGCTAAGTTGGCTCCTGCAGAGCCGAGGTGGGACCCATGAGGTTTCTAACTGGGCAGCCCAAGTCGGGCATAGCCACGCTTTGCCACTGTGCAGCCCACACCATTGATCACATCAACCCACGCGCAGCCGAGGTGGCGACCCAAGGAGGTTTTAGTTAGACACCTCAAGTACGTCATGTCCAAGCCTCGCCACCGCGGAGAGCACACCATTGCTAACTTGGCTCCTGCAGAGCCGAGGTGGGACCCACGAGGTTTCTAAATGGGCAGACCAAGTCGGGCATAGCCACGCTTTGCCACTGTGCAGCCCACACCATTGATCACATCACCCACGCGCAGCCGAGGTGGCGACCCAAAGATGTTTTAGTTAGACACCTCAAGTACGTCATGCCCAAGCCTCGCCACAGTGAAGACCACACCATTGCTAACTTGGCTCCTGCAGAGCCGAGGTGGGACCCACGAGGTTTCTAAATGAGCAGCCCAAGTCGGGCATAGCCACGCTTTGCCACTGTGCAGCCCACACCATTCATAATATCACCCACGTTCAGCCGCCATTTCCATAGAGAGACGTTTAGGAGTATAGCCCATCATATTTGTGAAGTTTTAGAAGTGAAGAATTCTCGTGCGCAGCTTCGATTGGCGCTGAAGTTGCTCGAGCAACCACGTGCTTTAAAGAAAAACAGCTTTTCGGATGCCCCATTTTGCAACCCGGACGACCCCTATCAGCCACAAAGTTCTGTACCCCTTCTAAGCTGTGGAAACCTGGTGAGCGCGACTCTCAACCTGTAATGTGCATTGGGAGTTTGCCGGACATTTTTGAAAGTTTTCATCTATTTGTCTGTTAAGTGTCCTTACCCGTTTTGTATTATCTTCCGCTGTGAGAACCAGTAAATACGAGGTCTCTTAGCCCGCTCGGATTTGGCGGCAAACCAATAAAGAAAGCGTGCGTCAAGCAGCTCGCTACGCGGGTCGTTCTGTGTTCTTGGACAATTATTTCCGTAGAGGCAAGTTCGAAACGTAGTTCTGGCTATGTTCCCGGTCTTCTCGAAATATAGCTGTTGGGTCCAGCGTGAAGGACGGAATGAACATTTCCGTTTTTTTTTTATTACGCCGGATTCCGTCCGATCGTCCTGAAGCGAATGTTGTCGACAGTGTATATTGTATATTGTCACAAAGGAAGAGGCGATGAAACAAAAATATGGTGGCGCAATCCATTGCCCGTTAGATAGGGTACAGCTCTTACAGCCACTATCATCCATCTATGGCAGACAGCGTTGTGGCAGTTCTGGTGGCAGGCTGCCATAAAAATAGCCGTGTGTGATATTTCGTGCTTGACTAAAATTGCTCAACGAAACATATTGTTGAAACCCGGCGTGAACGGTGGCCTGATCTTTGAGGACCTGGCGAAAGCTTCTCGAATTCACTGCACCGGGGAAAAACAGCACAGATGGCAACGAAAGCGGCTTTGAGCGATGGTGGGGCGCACACACGCTTTTGCGTATCTCCGGCCCCTCTTATGTCTTATGACAATAGTGGTCCTTCGGCATAGGGGCCCCACTTCATCAGTAGGCCGTGAACAATTCACTTCGTTTAAATTAATTTTGTTTAGAACGTCACAGGTGAATATATGGTATAAAAATATATAAATCACTCGCGGGCACATCGGCACACAAGTTTGTGGAGAGACCCCGGGGAATATATACACTCGCGAGAAATTCCCGAATAATCGCGAGCACATCCACGGCGTCTCTTGGTCCGTATCCAAGGGTTCAGGAGCATAAGACTTCACCACCAACGAAATCACACCACCACTTGTCAACAATGTCGAACCGCGGAGGGTCCCATTCCCGGTAAGGCGACTGCTTTCGATGCTAGCTCCGCCGCTTTCCCCCGGTGCTGCGCTTTCGTAAAACTTTCGCCGGGTCCTCAAGGATAAGGCTACCGTTGACGCCGGGCTTCAATAATCTGCTTCGTCGAAAAACTTCAATCAATCACGAAATATCAAGTGTACTAGACCCCCGGCTATTTCTGTGGCACCCTGCTGCCACAACGCTGTCCGCCAAATTACTATAATGTCTAGACAGAATATAACTCGACCAAAAAGATGAACGACCGTGGTCGCGCTCCCGTACCTAGGCAGAGCTGGTTAAACGCCATCTAGCAAAGAGACATAGAGATCGCTGGGTCGCGGCAGAGCCGTGTATAGAGAGAGTTTGGTCAATAGGAGGCGTGGGCAGAGCCAGGGCATGCTCCAGACTCGGAAGAGGGCTTGGCATGCTCTGTTGACCAACCCAAAGCCGAAAAGAATTCTCCAGCGGTGGTAGCCAGTAACAGTTCTGATCCAAAGGTATATGTTCGTAAATTGTATTATAAACCGCGTAAGAGTGAAGTTCAGTAATGTTCGTGGTTGAAAATAGGGTGCACGTGATGTGCCGCTCCATTCTGTTCTGCTCGGACAGAGTGTGACCGCTCCGACGGCAGATTCCCGGCCCTCGCCGCTTGGCGTAAGGATTATGTCGATCGTTCCGCTAGTCGCACTGTTCCACCATCATTTTGGATTCGTGTGATTGAAACATCACGTGTTCCACATTTTCAGTCACCGAGAATTACTCCGATGCACTTATCAGGTTTGTTTCTTTCGACCACCGCCAGGGTATTATTTCCGGCTTCTTTTTGGTCACATTCGAATTTCTGAAGACGCCCTGGAACACGCCCATCCCGCTTTCGGCCAATGGCGCCTCCTCATTTGTCTCCTATACTTCACGACGCATGGCCGAACTCTCTCCATATACGGATCTGGGTCGCGGTGACTCAGGCACAGATGATTGGCTCCCTGCCATCTGCTCGGGATGGGCGAGTCCTGACGTCAGCGCTATTTCGGACGTAAGCTAGACCGTCGAGACCTTCTTATAAAAAAAACAGCGGCCGACTCGCGAGAGGCTTATTAGTATCTGCATAACTGTACGTAACTGTAGCCAAAGGTATCTCTCATTCATCGACAGCTTAGATATAATAATTAACCTGGTTTAAACGCTCGAAAACGAAAGTGGCGTGTCTTGTAGGTAGGAAATATGAGCTCACGCCAACTCGGTTTCATGCTTCTCGTCAGCACATTTTTCGGTAAGTAAACATTTCTTCTCACGATCAATGACCAAAACACTCTAATTCCTCAAAAATATAAACGGAATCTAGGATTGCGAAAAAAATAAAAAAAAGATTACCCGGGGGCCTTAGTTCGTAAAATTTGAGCAAAATGTACCTAGAATAATTTTCAGAGTGGTTAAACCTCCCCCAAGTCTGAAAGATTCAGAATGTTCCGCCAGTAATTGAAGGGTCCCTTTCGATGCGTGCGTAATTTATTTAGTCGGTGAAGATGGAAGCGCTGCGTTACGGAATGAGAAATCGGCTTCGAGCAGGGCAGATGTTCTGGAAGACAAGGTTTGCGGCAAATGCGCCGTATTGAAAAGAAAAGAAAACCAAACAAACAAACATTACGCGTAGTTTTAGCACAAAGCTAAGATTAAAGCGAAAAGGTCTAAGGGTTGATCCTTTCATATTTGTGCATGACCTTCGACATTTGAGTTCGCAACAAACATCCGCGTTGTTCAGTAAAATGTGTACGCTCAAACCAGAAGTTGGCTACCTAGCAAATGCTTAGCTGCGTAATAACAGGATACACAATGGGACCGTTGTGTATCCTGTTATGAAATGAAAAAAAAATCCTTTCCACATTCCTATACAAACGCAGAAAAACATAATTATAAACGTATCGTTGTTATGAGTTTCCCCTTCTTCGCTTTAATTGGTATATTCAGCACGCACCTCATTAAGTGAATCTGCACTTTAAGTAATAGTTGCCAAGCGTAAAAAGTTGAGTGTTTAAAATCTGACATCATGTTCTCGGATAACCGTTAGCGTTCCTTGTCGTATACAGATACTGCGTCGAACAAAACGACTAAATCGCTACACGCATGGAAAAATAGTGAGCAATGTCTGATATAAAAAATATATATTTGTAATGTTTCCCTCATCAATACAGTTAGGCGCTGAAATCCTGGAATGGTATGCAGTGTTATTATTTGAATCATTGAGTATTCTTAAATTCAGAGACTTCGGGCAAACCTGTTTTATGTTTCAAGTGGAACCAGGTATTGATTAAAATTCTAACCCAATTAATCGTTATAATTTTATCGCTAATTATATGATTACGCTGTTGCATTGACGTCCATGCATACACCTAAAAAGTATAAAACTAATTTCTACGAAATTACTGTGAGAGGGCAGGCGAGCTTGTGTATGTTCACCACTGCCCTACACTTCCTAAAAAACATTCGTCACTCGGGAGGGTCATACTCCACTCTTGAGTTGTAGCCAGGCTGCCAGGAAAGTATTCCTATTGAAAAAAGATTCCTTTACCGGAATTTCAGTGCCGGTAACAAATTATTTTCTGAATTATGAGACTCTTTTCACTGCCGGTGAAGCCGGAATTTACCGGCCGTCACCGGAATTTCGCCGGCATCTCCAGTGAAGGAAAAAATCGATTTTACTGAATTATGGGTCTCTTTTTACTCCCGATAAAGCCGGAACTTTCCGGAAGTCACAAAATCTCCCCGAATTCACCAGAATTTATCTTAAATCACCGGATTTTCCGGAATTCACCAGAACGGACTGTGTTCTTTTTTTTTTCGGACTTCAACAGAAGGGATTTAAAAAGCAGCCTGTGAACCGTGGGTGGTGTATGCTTACAAGAAGCTGGACGATTCGGTAATAATTAAAATGGTTAGTTCATATAGACCTGAAGGTTCCATGTCTTTATTTCAGAGGGTCGATACCCCCGAAAAAATGTGCACAGCTGTAGACAAAAAGAAGCAGAACAAATAGGAACAACCGAGTTAATTGTCGGAAAAAATATCTTTCACTGTACTCACAATGCGGCTGGGTAAATTCCTAGATGTACTGTAGTTCAACTAACAAAACCGAGCAGGCGAACCACACCGACACACACGCAGACACACGCTGTCAGTAGCACGTTTAGCGAAAACCACTAACGCGCAACCAACATCCGCTACCGTTGAGAAATCATTGGCACAGTCACGGTGTCGTCCTTGATGCTGAAACATTGGCATCTCGGGCATCTTTTTTCCTCGCTGGATGCTTCTGAAGTCGGAGGGTCGAGGAGGTGCAAATAAGGGTCACTGAAAGATTTGGTCTATCCGCACGCCCAGCTGCTCTGGACGATACAGGTCGCGCGCATGGTACGGGAAGCCGACACTGAGCGTCCGTTCGTTGCCGTTGCTCGTTGACAGACAAACAAACCGGTTTTCTTCAAAAGAGACTGCAAAAAGACCCCCTCACATTTTTTTCCACGCACCCAATGGAAGGGAGAGAGGGTGCATGGGGATACGAATGACAGCCGGTGAAACTTCCAGCAAAGCCGGGTCGTCTGGTAAACGAAAATGCCTGCCGGTAAATTTCCAGCAAAATGTGGTAATCGATTGCAGCTGCCGGCAATTCTTCCATTAAATACTGGTAAAGGGAGCTGGATTCAGATGAAAACGGGTGAAACTTGACCAGTTTTCACCGGATGTCACTGGAAGTTCTTGCAGAATTTTTCAATAGGGATGGGACGCGGCCCGGCGTACTCCTACTCCTCTCTAACTCTAGGGATGTCGATACTGCCCCAGTAGCTTTGTGTTTCAACAAAGCCTGTCACGAAGGTGAATGGGTGCAATAAGCGAGCGTTGAATTTATTTTCCTGCAGTGCTGAGAAGACGCGGCGATCGAAATCACGTCATTCCTTTCCATGGCTAGGGTGTGGTACACCCTACCATGTCAGAAGATGCCCCATAATGCCACACACGCAGTGTTGCATGCAGGAAATTTGGGAAGTAGCCTATTCCTTTACAAAATACCGCTACTGTTTTTCTTTTCTTCTTAAACCGAAACTAAATAGGAACTCATTGGGTGCACAAATAAATTCTCTTAATATCATAAAAAACCTAGTTAAATGGAAATGCGCCTTGTCCACAACTGGAAGATGTGAAAGGAAACAATATGCCGGATACGAATAGCATGATGATGATAGTTGGCAAGAATTTTGCATGTGGTCTATAGATGCAAGGCTAGGTGACTTTGTATCTACTACGGTAGTTTGTACTAACTGTTTCAACGCGAGCACCGGCTTTCGGCGGTATTTCGTCCACATTCGAACAGTTCACTAAAATTTCAAATAAACGAAAAATAGGAGACGTGTCCACAAGCCCATAGAAACGACAGCTAGAATAAACTAACATGAAATAACAAAAAAAATGAGAAACTGAAATGTCCATCACAAACACCGAAGAACTGCGAGTAAACACATTCTGCTTCTCTTACTTTATCCGTACTATCAAGATAAATCAAGCATTTTTTTCTGGCAATAACACGCATCTCAACTGATCACGTAGACAAATAAAGGGAGGGGCGATCCTGAGAATAATTTGTGCGTTTCTCGGGTTATGGAAGCCAAACCTCTGTGCTCTCATATCCGAACGGTTTATGAAGCGGGCCTGCCGACAGACAATAGAAGAGCAGGTGCCATGCCTAAATTAAGTTGAATCCCATCTACGCCATAATTATTCTAGGACTTCTTCGCCTACATTCTCCAATTCTGTTTTATAATCGAGATCCGTGTGAAGTAAATTAAACTTATGGCAACTAGCTTTCCCAGGGGAAGTCGTTTGTGTAGGTGGTGAAGGGCCCTAGAGGGATCACCGCAGTATTAGATTTTTACTGACAAAGATCTAAGCGAGGGGACTATAGTTTCCTTAATATTTAAAAAACTATATATATAACTTCATCACGTGCTTCTGAGCTTGTCAAATATTTGCAAAAATAGTTAGTTTACTTCTCGAAATTTGTTTGTGTTCTATTCAAGCACCATGTATATTGAAAGTACTTTGAGTGCTGCTCAAAATGCGTTGCGAGTTTGTATCCTGTCCAACTGGGATTTGTGACGCTCGAGTTTCACTAAAGCAACAATCAGAAACAAACAGCGATAGGCCTCAATCCAGTCTTTCGCGATTTGATAGGCTTTGTAGAATAAAGGTGGCTAGGCTCAAACACGAGCACCATGCACGTGAGGGTGTCTTTGGCAGGCTTGCAATCCCTCGTGCTTCCTTCGCGAGCACCGAACGACTAAACGCCTGCTAAAAGTAACATCGTGAGCATGCTACCTGTGTTTGAGGTTTGTCGCTCTCCTTTGTTTCCGTTGTGTGCTCTAGGGGGACTCGGGCATAAGTGACTCATACAATGCTCTCACGTTCATTTGAATACAATTACAGCTCTGAAAGTGTGCTCATTTGTACCACATTTATTTATTGTGGCCTTTGTTATGGGGCTCCTTAAAAGCAAAAGTCTGAACTGAAAAAAAAAATGATGAGACTGCTTAGATAGGCACGTATTACAAAGTAATTTTTCCAGGAAGAAAATAGCGTACTTAGGAATAGACAATGCATTTGATAACACAGTGTGACCAACCTCCCTTTGTTCACATCTACACTTCCTAAAAGGGCCTTTGAAAAGAAAAAAAAACGTTTAATAGTCTGGTTGGGGCACGTGAGTCGACAAAAAAAATTTATGCAAAAAAGATATCTTAGAGTCATATTGACGGCGAGAGATTTATTTGAAATTCTGTGCGCGAGGTCCATGACGTCACGGGTAATTGCGGAATGACCATCTCGGTCCTGAAGGCGAAGCCGATCCACCTCTCCTCTACGCGTACGAAATGCCGAGAGAAGAAAACAAGTGGAAAGGGGGTGACTGCCGACACAACCGCACCTTGCGCGGTCAAAATTGCTCTTAAAAGTTTTTTCTTTTGTTTTTTCGCGTAAAATATATATTTTTTTAACACACGTGTCCCATCCAAACTGTTGATTTTTTTTTTGTTTTCTTTTGAGGGGCTTTTTAAAATAATCTGCTAAATATGCTATGAGATGTTCATTAATAGTGACACCGCTACAGAAATTTTCTCTACTGTGATGTGATTTTATTTATTTATTTATGTTCAAGATACTGCCAATCCCCATTGAGGGATTATAGCAAGTATGGTACAAATAAAAACAAAACACAAAGTGTTTTTCAGGCGCGCGAAAAACGGTACTTTTTAGAAATCGTCACTTCCTTTCATATTGAAACAACAAAACAGAACATAACTGAAAGAACTAACACATGAACTTGATAAGAGGGTCTTATTCAATATCTTGATGAACGCATCCATATTTTTTTGATAAAAAGCAGCGGATCAAGGCTGTCCCAATCTCTTGTAGCTGAAGGAAAGAAAGGGTACTTAAAAGTATTATTATTGAAAGAGTATTCGGTTAATTTATTGCAGTGTTTATGTCTTCTTGTTCTTGCCTGGGAAAAATTCACATACTTGTTCTTGTCTATCTTAAAGGTGTCGTGTAAACGGAGATACACAAATTTGAGTCTTCCTAATTTTGCGCGATCAGCAATGATCAATAGGCTGGATGTTTTCAGCAATTCTTTAGGGGAATCAAAGCGACCATACTTGTGGTGAACAAATCTAATCGCTTTCCTCTGAACATTTTCGAGGATGTTGACATTGGTTTGTGTCTGCGGGAACCAGGTAACGAGTGCGTAATATAATATTGGGCGAAAGAGTGTGGTGTATGAGAACAACTTGGTTTCACGAATAGAGAATTTTAGCGGTCTTTTTTAGAAAAAATATTTTGACGAGCGCTTTACTAGATACGTATTTGACATGCGCATTCCAGTTTATATTAGACGTTAACACGACACCTAGATGTTTGTATTCAGCGACTCTGCGCAACATTTTACCGTCTAAGCTGTAACGAAATTCAAGAACATTTTTTTCTTATTGGTCAAGAACATACAAACCGTCTTTTCAGTGTTTAAAACCATCTGCCATTCACTGCACCAGTCTGCTACCTTCTTTAGAGATCGCTTTAATATTGTTTGGTCACTTTGGCATGAGATATCGCGATATATAATGCAGTCATCTGCAAATAACCTTATGTTTGCGTCAGTGCCATCAACCATGAAATTAATGTCCGGAAGAAATAAGAGTGGGCTAGGACAGAAGCCTGTGGAACTCCCAACTCCACTACAACTGGTTTTGAAACCTGTCCTTCGTAATAAACAAACTGAAAACGATTTCTTAAATACTCCTCTATCCATTTTATTATCGGTCTCTCCCCATAATGTGTTTAAGTTTCTTCACAAGTTTGAGGCGCGAAACACGGTCAAAGGCCTTTGATAAGTCTAAGTAAAGTACGTCAATTTGTCTTCAATTGTTTATACCCATTGAAAAGTCATGGAGTGTCTCGATTAGCTGTGAAGTCGTTGACAAACCTCTCCTAAAGCCGTGCTGGTGTGCATTTAATAAATTATGTTTCTCAGTGAATTCTGTCATAATTTTCAATATTATATGTTCCATTATCTTGCAGCAAGCACACGTTAGTGATATAGGTGTCTAGTTGGAAATTAGGGAGCTATCGCCAGACTTAGGAATAGGAGTAACCTTTGCGACTTTCCACTCTGCGGGAGCCAAAGAAGGACGCAAGGACTTGTTAAACATCAGCACTAAATACTTGCTCATCCATTCAGCGTATTTTTTTAAAAAAGATGTTAGGAAGTTCGTCAGGACCCGCACCCTTCTTTGCGTCCACGTCGAGTAAAAGTTTTAAAACGCCTGCTTCTGTGACTTGTAAGCCACCAAGGTATTTATCTGCGTAGGTTTTAGAAGGTAGAATTAAGCCTTTTTTGCCATTATCGGCTGTGAAAACGGACTTAGAAAAACCGCTGAATTCTTCTGCCATTTTTAATGCCTCCGGGGCACTTATGGTGGAAGTTTTAGACTTTCTGGGAATTATATGGTTCCAGAATTTTCGGGTTGATGCTCTCATAAAATTGTGGAGGGTAATATTGTAGTATTTGTGCTTTGCTTCTTTAATCTTCAGTTTGAGCAGTCTGGATAGTTCCGATATGCTTGGATTGTGGTTGGTGAGTATTAGTATTTTTAGTTTACGCTTCAGGTGAATGATTTCACGTGAAATCCAAGGGTTGAGCTTCTTATAATTTTACGTTTACTAGGAATAACCTTAGAGATGCAGCGATTAATAATTGACTTGAGCTTTTGCCATAGTTCGTCAATACTGATATCTGTTTAATCATAAAGCTCTTGAAAATCGTTAAATTCATAAGCAAGATAAGTTTGAATGCTGGCATCGTCGGCTTTGTAGAAAGCGAGCACGTATTGGGCGCAGCCATGGGCGATGGCTGAACTACGAACAGGTACCGTGCATACAACAATTTTATGGTCAGATATCCCCTCCCCCACTTCTACGCAAGTTTGAGCCTGAGTAAAGTGGTCACTGAGGAACACTACGTCAAGCAAGCTTCGTGACGATCCCTGCACCCTGCTTGGTTCCCTGACGTTTTGGGTCATATTGAACGGAAATAGCGTGTCAATAGTAACATCAGCAGTATCCAGGCCTGGGTGCAGTGAGTCCCAGTTTATTTCAGTCATATTAATATCACCCGTCATGCTGATTTTATCGCTTTTAATATTTGCTAGCATGTGGTCATAGCGGTTATGAAGACACCGTAGGTCAGAGTCTGGGGGACGATAAACAACGCCGACAACAATAGAATAATTTTCAAAGGAGACCTTACACCATAAAGATTCCACGTGTTTTTACCTCAGACATAAGCACATAAGAAATACCGCGTTATAAGATAATTGCTACACCACCACCCCTTGTTAATCTATCCTTTCTTAGAATAATATAGCATGGTGGCACATTCGTTGTCAGATATTAACGGGTGTAGCCACGTTTCAGTTACTGTAACGATTTCTGGATTGCATTCCAAAAGTATATACTCTAGCGCATCTACCTTATTTAGGATACTTCTTGCGTTTAAATTAAGGACTGTAACATTAGACGGTAAAACACGGTTATCAACTAGGCGTGGTCGGTGATATTGTTTTTCCTATTGGAACTTTGTCATTTTTATCCTCGTCCACTGCGTACAACTGCCCGTTTACCATGACCTTATCGAAGGTCAAGAACACTTTATCGTTTTTGTCTGGATTGATTTTAGTGCTTTCCCACAGTTTCTTTCGTATCTGTTACACGGGGCGTGAAAAATCCTCGCTGATAGAAAACGTTGTCCCTTTCAATTTGAAGCAATTTTTCAGCATTCTTGTTTTATCTCTGCAGTAAAGTAGTGTTAAGATGACAGGTCTAATTCTTTGGTCCGTCTTCTTTTCCAGACGGTGAATTCTTTCGATGCCTGATATCGGCGTGTTAAAAAGCTTTTCGACAATTTCGTCTGAAACCACTCTTTCAAGTATTTTCCTGTTTTCAGTGTCTTTTTCTTCGATTCCATAAATTATCAAGTTTGCTCTCCTGCTTCAGCTTTCCGAATCGTCTTGCTTTTTAGAAATGGTTTGGATGTTAGCTTCAAGTTCAATTATTTTTTCTTGACACGCACCGATGGTAGTTTGGAGCGTACTGAGGCTTTCTAGCTTTTTTTTCGATGGCTGAAAGTCTGTCATTTGTTGTGACATTTTCGTTCTTTATTTCCTGTATATCTTTAGCAATGGCTTCAAGTTGTTCCATTAAAATCTTCATGTCCGGACCAGGGTTAACCTCAACATCGCCGCTAAGCACAAGTAGCATTTTTAAATACACGATCACATTGCACAACAATAAATAACACGACCGTGCGAACGGCAGCAAGATCAGGCATACGTTATTACTACGAAACGATAGGTAGTCGCGCCTCCTTACCTGTACGATAAAGACGAAAGTATTCGTTTATTTAAGAAAACTATAACTTGCTTAAGATTTTGCAGAAGAAAATAATCTCATTCATGGTTTATTGCTTTTATCTTAGTTTATTTGTTATATCATTGCAAACCGCACCAAGATACGTAAATTTTATATTATAAATATATGTAACAGGAAGGATTTAATCAAAATGTGACAATAGTTCTCAAGAAAGCGATGTCAACCTTCTCGGTGAGCCTCGTGGTATTGTTCGGAATTATTTCCTTTAGTCGGACGTGGAATCATTTGATTATTCCTGCACAGCTGAATTTCTATGAAAGCAGTGTAAGTTAACTGATTCACCTCAGCCCAACAAACTTTCCCAAACTATTTTTAGGTTGTTGTTAATAATTAAAACCTCCTAGATCTCCTCATATAAACATGGTTATCTGCTACTTGCTATTTACAGCAGGGGTATGCTCAAGACACACAAACGAAGAGAAAGATGATTTAAAGACGACATGTGGACGACGAGGAGTGCAGGACACCGTTTCTGAGCGAATTATTAATGGTACCGAGGCGACTCCTGGCCACTGGCCGTGGATGGTGGGGCTGTATAATGCAGAAGACCAATTCAAATGTGGTGGCGTTTTAATAAGCCGCCAGTTTGTTTTAACTGCTGCTCATTGCTATAGGTATGTATACATTTGCTCCATCTTATTTTTCTCCAAAACAAGGATTAAGTTTGGAGAGCCCCCGTTGAGTTCCGGGATTTGACATTAGTTTACATGTATTTATAAAAGTTCAACTGTTCACGAAGCGTACTATCTCAATAACGGTTACCGGGAACATAAGTGCGCGTGTTCTTGGGTACTACCAGGACACACGACAAGCCCAGCGTACAACTCGAGACCATCCGAATCACTATACTGCAGCCTTCCCATGCCGAATGCTTTGATAGCGTCTGATGCCAAGTGTTCCCCTGTTCCCGGTAACTGCGATTACGACCGTACACAGACGAGACAGACAAGTTTTGGGGCTGGGATTACGTAATCCTTTACGGAACACTTCTCAATTTTAATGTCTGTAAAAACTAAAAAAATTACCCGTTTTCGTAACTGCACTCTTCAGCAAATATCTAATTGGATAAGTGGTCGCTCTCTTTTCTTAAAATTGAAGTGGTAAAATTTATGCATATTATTAATGTCTTGTTTTCGTTTTTGCGATGTTTGACGTAATAAATGCTTCCGGGTATAAGTCTCAACTTTATAGAAGTAGCACCCCCTTCAAACGGTCGTTTTCAGAGAAAAGATGAAATATAAATCCCACTCCCCCATAAACTGATTGCTTTTCTAAACAAGTTGGTACATATCTAAGTTGCGCTTTAATTTGTGTACCTAACACACGGCCCTGGCGGCACGCCGCAGTTATTGGCAGGGCGCATTCGCAAAGGTCTACTTCACGCGAATCTAGTTTCTGCGGTGGCGTGGTGCCAACACGTCGTGCGGTAACTGCGCCTGTGTCCACACTTGGTCGGGGCTTGTTTGCAAGGGGCTCGTTGGCCTGTAGAGTAACTCCACGCCAGGCGATCCAGGCCTAAATTTGAACCTCACGAATCGGTTTAAAATAAGAAAATAGAGTTGTATGTGCTATTGGTAGGATTCTGTATTTTCTGAGTTTGTTTTTCCTGAACTTCGGAGGGTGTTTTTCGCCGTTTATTTTGAGCCGAAAATTCGGAGTTTAACGAAGCTTATTTCTGTTTTATTTCCATTCCCCTAAAACTCGGAATTTAATTTCGCTCTGATTCCCACTAAAAATAAAGAAATACCCAAGTAATATTTGGGTGTGAACGTATGCAAGATTGAAAAAAAAAATGAAGAATAAATAAAACACTATAGTATGAAATAATATTTAAGAGCTAAAACAGCGCGAAAAGACGAAGACGAAGAAGTAACACGGACGCAGCGTTGACTTACAAATGAGTTTATTAATCGCAAAATCGCTATATATATTTGCGTTTTCACGAACAAAAAAGAGGAAACTAAAGGAAAAATTCTGCCCACCGGATACATCACCAACAAAAAATAAAGAAATAAAAATGCGCTCTTTCACAGCCGTACAGAGCACGTGTTAAAAAAAAGAAGAAGCAAGTCAGAGATCTAGAAAATTCATCTCCCTGCCAGATAGGGCCGCAGATGAACTGCTTACACATGCCGCGTCCAACCTCGCTATCTCAACGGCCTCCAGATTTTCACGTGTAAGCTGGTCCCTGTGCCGCTTCCTCACACCGTTCAAAGTCGGGTAGGCAACCACAGTCGCGGCAATGAATGCCCACATTACCAGACACGGAGACACTGTGAGCGTGCTTTCTTAACCTGTCATTGAAACAGCGTCCGGCCAACGTAACGCTTGCCACACGTTAGAGGAAGCGAATAAACCACCCCCTCAGAGCACGCGACGAAGCGATTTCGATGCCTCATGTTGCAAGCCGTGGCCTCTTTCCAAGAGGGGTTAACAGTTCCGCACAACCTGGACAACTTGTCCGGAGCAGAGAATAAAACGTCGGCGTCACACCTGCCCGCAGTGCGGTTTCGGTAGTGGGCCAAGCCGTGAATATGGGGAATGAGAACGAACTTTCTTCTTTCCCTTTCATTTGTTGACCTCTTCTTCAGTTGTCACAGGCCTGCCATTGGTATCTTTGAGCAGAGACTCGGCAACCGCTGTTAACACGTGGAGGGGAATCCAGCATCTGCGAGGCGTTCACTTTTCTTGTCACAGCTATGTTGGATTTTGTAATAACAAGACCTCCTCAGCGCATGTGTATAGCAAGTCCTCGCAATTGCCCGCTTAACAATGTTTGAGGGAGCGGACTCGAAGGGCACCAGCGGCTTTCAAGCAGGCGGTTCATAGCCCCCACATGGCCTAGACAAATAGTTACAATCAAATCCAAGAATCGGATATATCCTCTCTCAGGCACCTCATGAGTCAAAACAAGGGGCGAAAGGCAATCACTAAAAATGCCTCAAACTTGAGTTATTTCCAAAAGAAAGGACAAGGCATCGGCATCTGACAAAAACCAGAAAATCATCTACATACCGGAAGACATTTGTAACCTAATATATTCTCAGCTGAATTTTGCGCTAGTGCCATCGCTCTTACTACTTCGTCCAACGACAAGAGTTCCCCATAAGTGTTGCTTTGATAAGCGACGATACCTTAAAGGCAATAAACTCCTGGAAGTCGTTGCTAAGAAGCTCCTATTCATCCCACCTTATTGCATCAACGTACCCCGTGGTCGACCGAGGTGAAGTGGTAAAGTATGTAAAGGAGAAGTTCCAACTGCCCTTTTTGCCCATTTTGGGCAATCCCTATGGTGCACAGCTTTCAATGTTAGAAAAACACACATCTCTCCTTGATCTAAAACAAAGATATGATGCCCCAAACTAAAAACCAAAACAGTGGCCTTTGACGCGACCGAAAAGTACAACGACATGTTATTCTGATTGAAGCTTGACGATGTAATCCGAAGGACTGCTCTTTACAATAGTCCGAGATTAGAAAGTTGACTGTGGTGGCCTTTTCCCAGGACCATTGACCATGTGTCCTGATCAAGCCTAATTGTAAAATACGTTTTTATTTTTTATTTTTTTTAGGGGGGGGGGGCACTGGCAGATAGAGGTTTGGTGTTTACCGGAAAAAATCCGAATTGACCTAAAATTTACAGGCGGGAGTTTTTCGTAATTTTTCGGATTTATACTAAACCTCAGAACTTTAGTTAATATTCGAGATGTAAACATACCTTTTCCAAGGTATTTTGCCACAGTTCATTTTATTACACCTTGAGTTTTATGAAAAACAAGCACAAACGGAGTAAAAGCCTTATTTGTATACAGACACCTTTGAAACGAAGGTGCAAAATAATTACCGCTTCAGTAGGTCTATGTATTCTACTAAATTATCCAGCGTGCTTTGTCACGCATTTCCAAGTGTTTTTAAGGAAGCAAATTTGTTAAAAATGACCCAAAATATTTATATTCACCTGTTATATTAAACAACACGCCAATATATCAAAACAAAACTGATGTGTGTTAGTAGTAAGGCAAGCAAAGCATAATTTAAAAAGTATTTTCATACATTACTTCTTACTGTTGTTTCTAAATAAATGCAAAATAGTTAGCATATAGCAAAAAACTCATTTATAAAAAAATAGAAATCATAAGGTGGGTCTAAAGATTTATCCTCAAGGGTAGCAGACGCTTTATACACGCGCCAGATTAAAGCCGCCTTTGCTGACCTTTCCTTGTCTTACCGAGATACCGAGTCACTGAAACCGTCGTTGCCAAGCCTCCATAAGGGAAAATGCTGGGGAGAAGGACACAGTAGAATATAAAATGACAATTACCTCACCTGCTATGGCAATGATGAAGTGAAGTAAACGGAGTAAGGGGAAAGAAAAAGTGGAAGACGTTTACGAATTTCCGTAAACGTCCTCCGCTAGATATAACTGGAAAGATATGACTTGAGGAGGAGAAGGGGAGGGTACGCCCCTCTTTTTTGTCGACGCCCTCTCCTTCTACACCCCTCCTCCTTCATAACTCCCCCTTCCGTACTTCTCTGCTGCTCCTACTCCCCCTTCATTTCTCCTCCTCCTTTCCTCCTTTTCTTATCCTCCCGTACCCTTATTCTCCTCCTCTCCACTTCCCTCCTCCACCTCCGTACCCTCCTTCCTCTGCGTACCCTCCCTTTTCCTCCTCCGAACCTTCCCCTCCTCCCACAGTTCCCCGCTAAATTCATTTGGAAAATATACGCCACGTGACATCAACACCAATTCAACTTCTACCCTAATTCTGGGTCGAGGCGGGATGACGTCACATAACTTCGTGTCACGTCACCGATGAACAAATTCAGTTTCTCCGCTAGATATGGCCGGAAAGATGGCACCACGTGACCTCAACACCAGTTTGATTTCCCGCTAAATTTAGTGGGACATTTAGGCCGACGGGCGCCTTTGAGCTGCGTTCTTGAATTGAAGGTAGGTTATGGCGGCAACCATGAACAGCTGCAGGAAAGCCTCTATAAATAGCCAAGAATTCACGCAACAAACGAACAAATATTAAAAAAAATATAAGCGCGATTTTTTTAATATGGTTTATTGCCAGAATTAAAAATATTGAAAATCGTCAGTTTTCAAAAGAAAAAAAAAATGGTTCGTCTAAAAGTTCATTTGAGCTTAATGTAGCTTGAAACTCGGAGAACAAACGAGCAAAGTTTGAATGAAATATTTTCTAAAAGCTATAATATATCTATATATATATATATATATATATATATATATATATATATATATATATATATATAATTTTTTTTTAACATTGGCCCATAGCAACTCCATTGCGCCTATTCTCTCAAAGGCATTTAGTCATAAGGAGCACGACCAAGTTGGTCTTCTGAAACAAAAACAAAAAAAATGTTTAATAAAATCTTTCTGAAAACGAAATACAACACTAATGCGCGAGAGCTTTCCTTTTGTCCGCTTTCAAACGAATCAAATATTAAATAATAATAAAAATTTAATTTTGATAAAAGTATAGGAGGATAAGGTAAAAGGTGTCTAGAGAAGCCCCATCCCCTCCAGGGTTGACTCTGTGATTTTGCTTATTAAACGTACAAAGATATAACCAAAATGGCCTAAAACATAACTTGAGACTCCTGGGCAAGACAGTACCCGTTTCCAAGGATGAAGGAAAGTTACCTCAAAACCCCATTAACACAAAATAACGGAGAGGGTTTGAAATGGTACATAAGAAACGCAGACGGCAGCATTGCTACCTGATATCGTCGCCTCCTTTCTACATAAGATCAGTGACATGCTAAGAACGGCAGAGAGGAGCTTCAGTTGCCGCACCTCCAGCTTCCTAGCCTCGATGCGCTTAGGCGTCACGTCTACCTCAACCACGCGTGCCTAGCCAAAGCACGGCGGAGGTCGGGTGTTAGAGAGGAAACGCCCTACTGTTTTCATTACGTCAGTTACGATAGGGCTGTCGGCCTCTACAGGGTGTCACAAAGAAAAAAAAGTGCTCATTCTTTTTAACCGCAAAAATAAACTAGGCATCACCGAATGCTCATTCCCCGCCCAAAGTTACCGCGCGAGGTCGCAACCAGATGCCAAACTTTCAGCGCGATCCGATATCTTAATGAAAAGTTATAAGTGATTTTCTTAACATTTTAATGGGAAAATAGCGACCGACGGAGTTTTCGAATACATGTGACTCTATGGGCACCAGAAACCGAAAAGGGGAGAAAATAGGCTCCATTTACCCACTGAAATGTTCAGAAAATCACTTATAACTTTTGAATAGGGTATCGGATCGAACTGAAACTTGGACATCTGGTTGCGAGCTCTAGCACTACCTTTGGGCGGAGAATGAGCGTTCGGCGATGCCTGGTTTATTTTTGCAATAAAAAAAGAATGTGTTTTATTTATTTATTTTTTTTTGTGACACCCTGTAGTTTCGCCACGTATACGCAGAGCGACTCCTCCCCCTGGCGAGGCGAGCCGAAACAAGTTAATTAAGGTCACGCGGAGCAGATGATGCGGCAGTCTAGTGCTCTTCACGTGCTGGCCTCGCGCTTCGTTATGTATACCGAGGGCAAAAGGGCAGCGGTTTACAGGGTATTGTTGCGTGCAGCCTTATGCCACAGCATCGTATTAAAGAGAAATATGTGTCTACCGAAAACTGTTATTCGCTTCCTTGGAAGCGATTCAAGAAAGACAGCCAGAGGCATGGATCGCGAGCTGTGTGGACGGCAGGGTTGATTACTGTTTCCCCACCTTGTCTCCTGCTTCAGTAGTGCTTCTACGATTGTTCACCGTGGCTGTGGACAAAAGTAATGCGAATGTGCAATTACTATTTTTAAACAAATTTACCGTTGAGAACCAAGCTCTCTTTGCTTACTTGCGAATTTAAATTTGTTGCCCGATGTTTATATGAGAAATCGAGTAAGCGACAAAAGACGCAAGAGGTACAATGAGTCAGATAATCGTAGTCCGAATTGTGCACTAATATGATTGAATATTTAGGAAAGAAATTGATATTGACGGTTAGCCGTACTCTATTTTTTATATTATTAGACTGACGTAGTTGACCTAAAACTGAGATAACTACTTTCCTAAGAACTCTAAAAATTAGACACTATACTTGTTTCCACCCAAAAAAAGATGTAATGTTTGTGCATTGATCATATGCCGCGCGAATTAGTTCTTACAATAAGTTGTTCGTTGAGAAAAAAGCGATGCTTTCGGCGTTTGAAACAAGATAACAAGATGCACCTGCATATATGTTACTTCTCCACATTAATGTGGGCATTAGTAACGCTCTGCGAAGAGTTCGACTTTTTTCTACGGTTCTTGAGGTAGAAACGAGTACAGTTGGGCAATTAGAGCGTGTTGGAAATGTTAGATATATGAAAGAAAGGCAACAAGAAGAAGACCAGGACCGGATACGTCAGAAATTAAAATACTCCAAAATAATGGCTTAAATTTAAAGTAATTACATTTTTCCAATATACAAAGAAGTAAAATTGACGTGCTTTTCCTGAGGCAGGGGTGCTATAGTATGTTAACTAACGTTTTTGGCACACTTTAGACGGCCCTGAGAAATTGCTTCCTCAACATATTGCGCTCCAATTGATTACAGAGGGGCAAAAAGAAATAAAAGTTTACAGTTGGAAACAAAACAAAAAAAAAAAGAAGCTTATCAGGTTGAAAAGAAGAAAACAAAACAGATACCTTTTTTGTGCAATCTACGCCGCTACTTCGGAGACGATGCACGCGTACGAATAGGTGCTGCCGACAGATGGCGCAAGCTGCTTCAGGGACGGCCGGATGATTGGTGTGATGACAGTAGACCAGCCCGCAAAAGAACCGCAATCGGCCGGCGCTAAATTTAGCGGAAAAATACCCCTGCTAAATTTAGCGGAAAAAATTCCCCGTTAAATGTAGCAGAAAGATTTCTTAGCAAAAAAAAAATCCCTGCTAAATTTAGTTGAACGAATTTCCCGCTAAATGTGGCTGAAAAATGCCCCTGCTTAATTTAGCGGAAAAAATTTCCCGCCAAATTTAGCTGAAAAAATATCCCCGCTAAATTTAGCGAAAAAAATCCCTGCTAAATTTAACGATAAAAATTCCCCGCTAAATTTGGCGGGAAAAAGTTATCTGCTAAATTTAGCGGAAAGTTTTTCCCGCTATATTTAGCGGAAAACATTCCCGCTATATTTAGCGGAAAACATTCCCGCTAAATAACCGAAAAACTTTTCCGCTAAATTTAGCGCACAAAAATTGCCCGCTAAATTTAGCGGTCAAATTTTTCCCCGGTAGATTAGCGGGTCATTCAGCGCGAAAATTTCCCGCTAATTGGGAGGGGAGGAGGCGAGGAGGAGGGGAGGGTACGGATGAGGAGGAGGGGCATAACCCGCTCTCCGTACCTTCTCTGCCTCGAGAGCTGCGCTCTTATTCGGCGTTACAGGGGATTGTAAACCTCCATCATCTTCTTTTTTTTTTTTTTTACTCTTAACATCCTCCACCCGCTTGTACCTCTTTATTAACTTGCAGCTTCAGATGTTGAGAAGCCTATTTTGGCGGGCAGTGTAAAGGGCCTTTAAATAGTTTACACGCGGTAGATATACCAAGTAACTGCGCATACTTAGAAACAAAACACCCACGCAAAAAAAAAAAAATCTTATTTGTAGACACACGCAACAATGCTCTAATCTATCATTCTAGGCCAAGGTCACATTAAAAAAAAAATCTACAGTATTGGCGCAGATGTAAGTCGATCGGCGATCACTACTTTTAATCGTGCCGCACGTGAGTAAATTACGATGCTACCGCTTTGACAGCGCAGATACATGTGCTCAAACCGTGTCGCGGCGTGTAGTAAAAGTTATTGATTTCGTTATTCTACCTGGTGAAAATACCTGCTAACCGATGAGCGGTGGCCCATTTAGCGACCCGTTTTGGCTTTAGAGCGATAGGTTTAAAAAGCTCGTGTCGCAGAAAATCCGGTCTCGGTGGGCCGGAAAATCGGCAACGGTCAATTAGCAATTCAATCGTCTCAAAGAAAAAAAGATTTAAGAATTTCAGGCGGAGCGGGATCAAACCACGACCCGTCGGTCGTGAGTCAGACACAAGATACACTATGCGCATAGTTGTAAACCCGAGACTGGGGATACGGACAAGGGACAAAACACAGAACGACACGGACGAAGTCCGTGTCGTTCTGTGGTTTGTCCCTTGTCCGTATCCCCAGTCTCGGGTTTACAGCTATACTCAATTTACACCAGCTAGCCTACACCCTCACCATTGCTTCAATACACTATGCGTTTTTCCCTTTTTTATATTTTTGTGAAAGAAGTTTGTTTTTGGTACATACCAGTCACACGGCCAAGTCATTGGTTCCAGGTATGGGCAAACTACATGCAAATATGTATCGAAATACAAATACAAAATACTTTGTCAAAAATGTATTTAATTACAGATCTACTTACATTTCCAAAAAAGCATTTAAATACAAGATACAAATACAACCAAATGTATTTGGTCTCCTCCAAATACTTTTCCAAATACATTCCTCAAAATTTGCGTCAGCTACTTCAGGGCACCTGCAAGGGTTTCTGGGTATCTCATTTTGGTTTTGGATCGCACACTCGGGAGTTAGTGTGCGAGGCTCTAGTAACGTAATAGGAATATAATCACAAAAAAATGTAATCAGCTTGGACGAAATAGGTGAAAAAAGTACAGAGCTTCAAGCAGCTTTTTTGTCGATTACATTCTGGTATAGACCAACAAAGAACCGAGACGACCAAGACATCCAGCACTAGCTAGGGAATTTTTTATTGTTGCAACTCCCACCAGTTACGAAAATCTGGACGACCCGCGCATTTAGAATGTTCCAGGCAAAAATATGGATTGAAGTCAGGCTGGAAAGCATCGCAAGTTGTCACAGGCGCTTATTTAGCCAGTGTGCCTGTGAACGTCGATTTCGTCACTATTCTTTTCCTGGACTAGCACCGTAATCACAAAGTCACTAAACGCTTGTGCTTGATTGAGAGACACTTCATTCGGTGCAGAACGTAGTTTTCTTCCTGCTTCGGACAGTGCCTTTAAAAGAAAGCCGGAGGAGAAAAAGAAAAAGCCCCATGGCCGAATAAAGGATGGAGACTATATCTTTCAACCACATGCATAAAAACAAGAATTATCGGGACAATAAATTTGAGGGATGTATTTTCGCCAACAAAATTGTATTTAAATACAATTGTATTTGAAATACCCACGTTTTAGTATTTAAATACACACGCCAAATACATTACCCAATTTGTAATTAAATACAAATGCAAAATACACAAAGTATTTGAAATACGTATTTCAAATACTTGTATTTGAAATACTGCCCATCCTTGGGTTGCACACACTACTTAGGCATGCGCACAAATAAAAGAAACCACGAAATCTTTCGAGCATACAAAGAGAAAAACATCAAAACACTTTGATCCACCCGTATTCTAAGATATCTTGTGCCAGGAAGCTTTTCGATGCGGGCCACGACGATTTTTTAATTGCTGCATTATATTGATCCAGACGTTGTTCACATCATATGGCGCTGTGCTAACTGCGCTCAGTGTTCATTCTGTTCTCTCCCGAAACAGCTGCCACGCGATTTTCCGCACACGCGCTGCCTTTATATGGATTGTCTGGTCACGGCGCATAGAGAGCCATCGCAACCAGCGACTCAAACTCCGCTCTCAGTTCCTCAGCAAAGTACTAAAACTTGAGAGATTCCCAGCTTGGCTCAACGTTACATTAGAAAATATATCGAAAATCAGCCCAGAAAGAGCAGGCACCGTTACAGTCATGAAATACACGAAGAAGGGTCTCTTGCTCACCACAGAGACTGCAGTTGGTTCCGATCGGAAGGTACACGCCCTTGGTTTCAAACCAAGTGTTTACTGGCAGGGTTTCTGTGTGAAACCTGATAAAGAAGATATTGGTTTTTGAGGAGTAATGGAGGCTGCAGAATCGCATAAGGACATCTTTTCCTCCGGATGATTCAAAACCGTTTCTGTAAAAAAAGAGCTGGACATATGCTGCTGACTGTGTCCCTAGATTTTTTCCTGTTTCACTTGCTGGAGATACTCCGACGAGTACCTTGACTCGAAGCATTCGATCGCTTGGGCAATTTCCTTATCTAATTGTAGGCACTTAGCTGCTGTCGGTTGCTCCGATATGCCAACCACCCACTGTCTATGGTGCGCGCCCCCAATGCTCTGGAATGGCCACCGCGTAATTTCAGTATTCCCTTAATTCTCTGAACAAAAAAAAAGGACTTATTTTTGCTTTGAGGGGCAACATCCCACAATCAAATCTCACAGCCTTAATGTTAAGAAAGGAAATTGTGTTCCTCGTTTTTTTTCCTTGGTGACTGCCAAACAAATGTTGCGAAGAGCCGATGTGCTTTCAACACTGATGGCGTCGATTGGGATACCTTAGGCCGCGTACATCAAACCAGGAAAGGGAACAGCGACACACACAAAGCTTCGCTGGATAAGAAGAATTCGTCTTGTGCGCCATGGAAGGAGCGACGCTTTCATCTTCTGAAGTTTGACCGACCACGTTTTACGTCTCGGGTGCGTCAACGGGAGCGGTATGCCAAGGTGCTTTCACAGCGAGGGCGACCACTTCATTCCTAACGCTCTTTAAGGCGTGCAGGCCCACTTACCCATCCACGTACTTGTAAATTTGTCTAGATTAAGAGGAGCTCCGATACGGCACAAAACACTTGAATTATGTCCATTGCCCTCAAAAGCTCCTTGTATTCAGCAAATATAACGGAAACATTATCCGCGACCACTTGGAGTTTCAGGTCTTTAGTTAGCAGTTGAAGCCCTCTGACTCCTTTATCTATTTGGATAGCCTTGCACAGTGGCTGTAAGTAGAGTGCAAATAGCAGTGGGTACAACGGGCACCCCTTTCTGACTGACAAATGGGCACACATTTTTTTCGTTTTTTTTTTACTAATATTTGGGTAGATATGTTATTGTAGCTCAAGCATACCCAATCGAAAAGAACGTTGCCTACGATTATGCGTTTTAGGATCTCGAACAAGAATTCATAGTCCACTCGATCGAAAGCACGGCGCAAGTCAATTTGAAGGACCGCCAGAGGCTGGTTGAGCGCTTTGCTAATCTGCCTCCAATGCTTTTTGCGAATTTTTTTTTATACATAAAACACATTTTAATAATGCGCCTCGAATTTTGTTTTGGATATAATTAAACGCTTAAGCTCTCAAAGCACGGACCTAGAGGAAGCCACATTTGAATAATAGCGACCTGAACATATGCGTGAAAATCAATACCGCTGTGGAGAACGTCAACAAATTACACAATTTTGCGGATTTCATGTAGAATGCATTTTTGCCGACGGTGATAAGGTAAAAAATATAAGACGCAAAAAAGAGCGTCAAAGCCAGACGCCTATTTCAGATGCAAATGCTAGACGCAAAAGCGTTTTGGGGGAGGGTTGGGGAGGAAGAAATCTTTACATATTAGTTAAAAAAAAAACAAAAAAAACTCAAGTTTAGAGTAACTTGTTCGATGTAGGTGCGTTAAGCGACCAGGGGAACATAATGTTCGGGGCTTAGCCACACGAAAAGTTGAGTAATTAATTAAAATATGTCAAATAAAGTTGTAATTAGTGAAAAGAAACATAGTTCCAACGAGAAGCTTGCTAAGCGTCATCAAAAACATCAAGTCATTAAATGTGAGCAAGATTTAGAGCAACTGAGAAACGCGGTTGTGCGTTAAGGTTACAGCTCGTGTAACAGGCGCAACGCTATCCGCAACTCAAAGCACGTGTTTTCAGGCCCTCACGCAACAGCTTCCTGCTTTCACTGCCACGCGACCAACAATCCCGTTGCATAAACTTTAATTAGCGCGAGACCGTCACTGGGCAGGCTCGAATGTGGAGCGCTAGGCGCCGTTTGATTAGTTGGAGTCGCGAATAGTAGCGCGAAAACAAGGGTGTATATAACGAAAACGTCGCGCACCTAGTTCGCCACAGCGCTTTCCACAGATTCAAAATCTTTCTAAATATTGATGAAGAAATGGTTTTCCATGACGCTCAGCAAGTTAATAATTGAAACCATATGTTTTTTTTCACTAATTATTAAGTTCATTCACAAATTGTATTTAAATTAATATTTTTTTACATTCGTGACGATTAGTCTGATATATCTGTCTCCCTGGTCGTGCGACTCACGTGCGAAAACCCCGTCAGTGTGGTTTTCACTGCTTGCTTTAAGCAAAACTCTGAATACTAAAAACAATAGCAGTCTTAATATGTGATGTGACCGCGACTTTTATTAGCGACAATGATTGCCGTTTTGTTGGAATTTGCGGTATTAATCTCTATTTATTAATAATTCCTCCGAGAGTAACTGACCCTAAAAAATTAATTTTCTACGTGTAAGGAGTTTAGTTGTTATCAACGTACTGCCGCAGTTTTTTTCTCTGTCTTAGAAGGAACGCTCGGTATATTACTATAGTACATGTTTCTTCTATTCTGTCGTTATCAGGACTGAAATATATGTCGTCGTGAACTCACTAACCGTTTTTTTATACACCATTTGAAATGGTGGAGCCATTTTGTGTTTTGACATTGACTTCAGCATTGCAACATCCAATACATATTTTTGCAATTCTTCCATTCCCCTAATGCTTCAAGGAACAAGAACACTACAGGTTATCTTTCAGCTCGCCTGGGAAGTACGAAAAAAACCAATTCTACCGTACATTGTCAGCGAAACTCAGGCAAAAATGTCCATCTAGAAAGAAGTGACAGAACGGTCATCCATGAGGATCTGGAAGACCAGGTTATTTGCATGGAAGTCGATCACGTCTGTGTACCCCTTCAGGACAACTGTACCCTTTTTATGGTTTGTATCCTTCTTAAAAAAACAAAAATGAATTTGTATTTGCTAAAACTTACCTATTTATTTTACAGAAAGACATTGCACTATTGAAATTAAAAGAACCGGTCAATTTTACACCGTATATTCAGCCAATCTGCCTTCCTGAACACTGCGAAGAACCGCCTGCAAATGCCAGCATCTACGTTGTGGGCTGGGGCACAGTTTACGGTAAATGGTATTCTCGCCTCATTTTGTTCGGCATGGCAATTATCGTAAACAAATCAGAAAGAAAGACACACATTTAAGAAAATATATAAAAGCCAAGCCTCTCAATCAGACAGAGTTTCCTGCAGTACGCGACAGATTCCTGTCATTGAGAGGCCGCGAATGCTTGAATGCTAAAAAAAATCCCACCAAATGCGGGCCCTTCCATATGTTTCCTTAAACGATTTCTTTAGAACGGTGTGTAGGCACACGCTAGTTTTTAAAATATCTAATACAAAGCCGATGTTCTTTACATGTTAGCGTTTATTGATATGGATAGATCCACTTTGAAAAACAGGAACTTGGCGTTTATTGGTCGGAGATGTGGATATATCCACTTTGAAAAACAGGAACTAGCAATAAAACAAAGAATGTCCTTATTAGCGCAGTCACTATATTAGTTCTTACATGAATGTATGTAATATGGAGTGAATATTTTATATTATGTATATTCCGAACCAATAATACGAAGTGCTTCTATACACTCAATATATCAAGAGACACGGCAGCACACTGGTACATATTATAATAACGGCTATGAATGTCATCGACTAACCTAACTCTTAACACAGACATCGCCGACAAAGTTTTTAAAATGATAATTGACCAAAATGTAACCTTTTTGTATGGAATGATCATATAGTCGCTGAAAAAATGAGAATCAAGAAAGTTAACATTGACGCGAGAGTACAGGGCGTTTATCACAGCACAACTCGAAGTTTCAAAAGTTTTCGCCGCATGTTTGATACGTAACTAAATTATGTTTTTTTGCAGCTAGAGCAATCAAATGAATGAAAATTGTGAAAACAATTTAATATCACGTGTTTGTGTTATTTATTATAATCTTGAGAAAGAATTAGTGATGCCTTTTTTTGCATTAACGAGAGCCGCCCTGCGGAGTAGTCTTCAAACTCCAAATGAAGGGCAGCCCAACTTGCCTCGGCCCATCAAATTATATTGACATCGTGCCGTTGTATTGATTTTTGTTGCATTTGTGCCCCATACTGGCGTATATTTAAACGAAATTTTAAAAACAAAACAAAATAGGTGCAAAAATCGCTGCTGGATGTGTTGGTCGAACGGAACTTTTCCCTGCAAAAATTAAGACAGCAGGAAGCAAGGCCAGGGAAGGAGATGTACGCATGCGCAGATTACTTTTAAAAAGGTCCACTGGCATCAGTGTTGTGTTTAAAACCTCGTTCCGTAGCTGAACTTTTCAATGATTGTATTGTATCCGAAGTAGGTGGCAGCCGGACATCCGGAAAACATAAACGGTTTCAAAGCGGCAGCCTTATAGGCCCAGTACATCTTGACGCCTTGTAACGTGTGACGCTGAAGTGCTCGTGGCTCAGGCGATGCTGGCTGAAGCTTCAACTCTGGTCGGCTAAACTCCGGTCATGCTAACTTCGGTCGCGTGTTCTCGTAAGCGCCGGTCGCCTAAGTTGACGTGACCTGATGTCCTCGACTTTATCCTAGAGGTTGTCTTTGAGGTCGCCCTTGAGGCAGTCATAGACTTTGTCTTAGACGTCGTTCTTAAGGTCGTCCACTAGGACGTCGTCCTAAACGTCCTCTCTTGACGTCGTGGTCAATGCATGTACGGGATATTAAAACCACGATTTCGTTACCGTATAACTTATTTTCTTAATTGTTTTCACTAATAATGTTCCTGGAAAGCTGCCACATTTCATCGCGTTTGGTAGCATGAATAAAAAGCTGCATCAATTTTGTAACACAGAATGTTTTTATGGGCTGGATTTCATGAAATTGTGTAACTCTTTCAACCTTTCAAACGAAGATTCATTATGGAGCTAACCTCAAGCCATGCGACCTTTAAGCTGACGTCTTTGTTTCGGCGCCGCAAGTAGGAGATGAAGAAAAGCATAAGCAAGTGAAGTGTATGACTTGCCGCTAAACCTTGTCAGCGGTAGCGCGAGATTGTCCGCGGCGAGGGGTGCTTAGTTAAGAATAAGAATACTTGGTTATGCATGCTTTGCCTTCAGGTGATACGCGAGGCGAATTTTACTTAGTCAAACAATCACGGTCCGCATTCAACCGCCGGCACAGTCACACTTTGCCCAGTATACTTATGCCGCAGTATGCAGTCGCTGCAGAATTATACTTCATCTAGCATACTTGGTTGCCATGCCGCCGCCGGCGAGTCACATTAATTTCAAAATACTTCGTTCACAGACGACCTTCGGCTGCAGTTCATGCTAAACACAGCATTCTTAGCCCGCAAACGACCGTTGTACTTAGTCCGCGGGCGATAGCCGGAGGTGGGTTATACCTAGTCCAAAGTACTTCGTTCACCGGCGACCGTCGGCAGCGAACAGTACTAAGTCCATAATACTAATTCCACAGGTGATTGTCGGCGAAAAGTCATACTTTGTCCAGCATTCCTAGTCTCCAGGCAACCTTTTGTTGCTACTCAAACTTAGTTTAGCGAACTTAGTATATAAGCAGCCGTCGGAGGCGAGCTAACTTGGTCCAGCATGATAGCCGCCGACGACCGTTGGTGGCGATTTATATCTTGTCCATCATACTTAGTCCGTAACCTAAAGTCGCCGGTATGTTATACATCGTCCAGCATACTGAGTATACGGACGATCGTCGGCGGTGACGAATGCTTATTAAAGCAAAATTAGTGTGCAGGCAACCATCGGAGGCGAGTCATGCTTAGTCCAGCATACTGAGATCGTGACGGTTTGTGACGCCATGCTTAGTTCATTATGCTTACCGTACTCCGCAGATGGTCTTCGGCAGCCAGTCAGACTTATTCCAACCTAATTATACTTAAATTAGATAGTAGCCAACACTACAATCCAGTGAAGCCAGTCAAGCAGTGTAAACAGTGCGATATCACGGCGATCGTTTTCTTTGTAAGTTTGCTATCATAAGCTAAGCTAACCCCGCGGCCAACATTCTGGCACATTCCGTGGAATAAAACGTTTTAAAGGAAATATCACAAATCGTATTTCGCCTTTCAACTTACGACTTCCTTGTTTCTGTCCAAGAGAGAGGGGGAGAGAGAGAAAAACAGATTGTTGTCGCTAGACAGACTTCCTCATCCCCACCAGCAAGTAGATTAACTCTTTTACGAATTAAGTAATTTTACCGACTCGTGATCCGTACAGCAAAGTTTACATAGAAGCAAAACAACATTAATCCAGAAAAGAACTGAGATGCATTACAAGCATTTCTTGAAGCTCAAAGGTCCAATTATAATAGGCACAGATAAAGGTAGGTTTAGGAACTTCAGACCACTACGGCATCGGGAATTGAACTCTTTAATTACGCGCTCACCAGAGCATGAGCACGCGAGGCGGTGCTCGCGCTGAAAACGAAATCTAAACCTAAATTTAAAATAAATTTTTGAGTCACGCTAGCGCGAGCCACTACATTAGAGAATGAAAAACTGAATATCCCGTCTGCTCAACACCATGAAATCTGTGCCAAATCTGTGCGTACATATTCATGACAATAGGCAACGAAAACTGCAGCATCTGGAGGCCGTAGTCGCCTCTTGAGCGAGGCGTTGACCGTGTGTCAACGCAACGGCTTGCATTTGCACGCACCCTCCGCTTGATATTGGTGATTGATAAAAAAAAAGTTTATTTTGCGTTACAGACGTTTGTTATGTTAGAAGTTTATAATTGTAATGCTTAGCCGTTGGAACTATTCTAAGCTTTATGAAATCTTGTAATGTGAGAGCGTTGAACTCCGCATTGCACATAATTCGCATGATTCTCTTCTAGAGCACATGCAGTGATGCATGTATGTAGTTCCATACATGCATCATAAATCTCCAAACACAGCTAGGGGACTGGTGAGCCACCGGTTTGTCCTTTGTCCCTCTTTTTCCCCTTCTCCAGGGATTATTTTCGTCATTCTTGTCCAGCTCGCTTGCACCTTTGCATTTAATTGCATTATAACTATAACCTTCAATTTGAAAGCTTCACCCTTGTTGGTGTTAGACTGGTGGCAGCTGATGAAACCCGTTTGCTCTACTGACGTCTAACCCCGGGTTAGCTCAGTGGGTAGAGCGCTCCACCTGTAATGGAGAGGTCCCGGGTTCGATACCCGGACCAGGCGGATTTTTTCGGTCGCTCGCCAGTCACCTAGCTGTGTTTGTAGCTTTATGTTTGTCCTTTGTCCCTCTTGCTCCCCTTCCGCAGGGATTATTTTCGTCATTCTTGTCCAGCTCGCTTGCACCTTTGCATTCAATTGCATTATAGTTATTCCAATAACTTATCTTCTACAGAAAGCTATTTGCCGCACATAAAACCTGGTGGACATATTCACCCGAAAAAAATAAACTGGTGTCGTCTGTGTGAGTTATAAAACCTAGACTGTCGTCAATGTTTACTGAGTTATTTATGTACAAGATAAACAGGAGTCCAAGGAAACTCACCCACGGCACCACTGACGCGAGTTTCCTTAAGCTAGATTGCTGACTATGTATCACGAAACACTGATGACGACGCTTTAAGAAAAATACTCTCGATTATCGTTGAGGCTACTCCTTGCATCCCGCATGCATTTAATTTTAGAAGCAGATTTGAATGGTTTAGGCATTCGAAAGACTTTGAAAATCAAGGAATACCCCAAGGTAATCAATTTCTTTTGGAAATTGTTTCAAATTAGATATTTTTGTTTTATTAGCGCGATTTCCCCGAATTCTCTTTCCTAAAACCAATTAGCAGGATGTATCATCTGGCGTGTATATTTTTCTATAGCAATTTTGAAAACACTTTCAGCACAGGAAGAGGTCTGTAATTTATTTTATGTTTTTATGGTCAGACTTGAAAATAACCTTGACCCTAATGCCATTCACCTTTTGTTTTCTTTCTACGATACACGGCAGTTACCGCAACTGAGAAGATTAAAATATTTTGTCAACAAAAGCAGAAATCAATAATTTTGTGGATCTGACCTTCAGAATTCGGTGCAAAGAGTCTGTAGAGCCGCGGAATAAATATTGTACGCGTCCAAAATAATAATTGCTGCCTTTTGATATTTTATGACTGCCATCTGAAATATTCCCAGGAAACATTGCGATGTCTGTAGCTGTTCAGTTATTTTCGGACATTCGCAATTCGTTGATGCCTAATGAATTTGGCGATGCGCAAGGTAAAAAATGAAAGCCGTTTACAACTCCCTGTAACGCCGAATTAAAGCTCAGCTCTTGAGGATGAGGAGGGAAGGGTACTCAGGGTCACGTGTTCTCGGGGGGGGGGGAGGGGTCACGTGACCTGGGGAGGTGTCACGTGACCTCGGGGGGTCACGTCACCTCGGGGGAGTGGTCACGTGACCTCGGGGGGTCTCGTGACCCCCCGCCCCCCCCCCCCCCCCCCCCCCCCCCGAGGTCACCGAAGATACCCGAGGTCCTCCCGAGGTCCTCCCGAAGGAACCCGAGGTCCTCCCGAGGAAACCCAAGGTCCTCCCGAAGGAACCAGAGGTCCTCCCAAAGAAACCCGAGGTCCTCCCGAAGGAACCCGAGGTCCTCCCGAGCTCCTCCCGAAGGAACCCGAGGTCCTCCGAGGTCCTCCCGAAGGAACCCGAGGTCCTCCCGAAGAAACCCGAGGTTCTTCCGAGGTCCTCCCGAAGGAACTCGAGGTCCTTCGGGAGGACCTCGGGTTCCTTCGGGAAAATTTACCCATAATGCACCGCGCGGTTACGCCGACGGCGACGGCGACGGCGACGTCGACGTCGCTCAAGCCGGAAACGGGCGCCTAAGGGCTGTGCTCTAACAGCGCAGGCTCAGGGAGCCTTATTTGTATGTGATTGGTTTAGCCTGTGATTCCATAGCTGTAAAGGGGATCAGCGCTCTGGCAATGCAATTTTGGTACTGCTTGATTGGCTCTGTCGATGGCTGTGGTGGGACTTAAAGTGAAACGGAGTCCACAGTCCACCGTTGGCGGCGAGTGATACTTAGTCCGCCACACTGAGTCCCGGGGTGACAGTCGGCGCCCGTAGCTGGTTCCTCCATAAAGCCTATGCCTCCTTATGTGAAATTTCGGCACCACGGATGAAAGACGAAAGGTGAGGGCGCAAGGTAGCTGCTGCAAGTTCATAATTGTAGAATTATTTGAGACCGCGGTGATGATACAAAACAACAGGAAGATGGAAAGAAGTCTCGAACACAGCTCACATTTTATTGCCACAGAATTCATTTGAAAAGGCTGTGCGACAATTTTTAGACTTTGGCCAATTAACTGCGGTAATTATTCTGCGTCACCTGTAGAACAAACATCAGAAAACCGTATTTTCTTGCGAGCACTAGTTCTAATAAAAAAAATTAAACAAATCGAAGGTCGAAGTGCCTCTCTACTCTCCACGTCGACCTTTGAGTGACATACTCTGGGGGTCCACGTAGTTCCCCTTGAGTACTCTCTTCAGAGATCAGCCGCTTCCTCCGCGATTATCGAGTTTTAAAGGATTAGCATCGTCGAAGGTCGCGGCGAGCGATCGACACAAAGGACGGATCGCCACGGAGCTGACGGCGAGTGTAACAGCGGAGGGGGACAGGTTTTGTTGACTTCCGCGTATCCCCCAAAGACGGTAGTCATTTTAGTTCCCGTAACCCCGACAGGCGGCTGCAGATCGGAAATAATTCGTCTTTTGCTGGAGGATAGCATTTTTTCAGGGAAAGGTGACGCGTTTTCGGTCACTTGGGCTTGCATAAACAATATAAAAAAATGCAAACTGCCAATTATTACAACATTGAAATCGTTGCACTGCCGCTTTAAGTATGGTTTGAAATAGAATGGACAAAGGGGAAACCGGGGAAAAGGGGAAAAAATTGCAAATTATATACTCTCAGGGATAAAACACACAGTACGAACACCAAGTATATCTGACAGTTGGAGGACAAAAAGGTGCTGAACGTAGATGCTCGAAACGTTAGTTCACAGTCCGAACAAGCGCATACAGAAGAGGTTACTTCAAAGCCGTGTATTCTAAATTCTAAAATACGAATTTACACAAAAACGTAAAATTTGGAACGCAAAAAAAAAAAAAACACAAAAAACAACACAATTTTTATCACACAAATTCTCCTCCCCCCCCCACAGACGTTTGAGGTCAAGAGATATTTTCTACACGGCCTCCAAACATAGATACGACTTATCTAATGCGTTTCCATGGTTTCCTTTCGCTATTGACACCTTTAAAACATGTTCTTGGTCAATTCCGTCTGTTAAAATCACAGAAGACGTCAAGTTTCACAGCGGTACAGAATTGTTATTCTCTTGGGCGTGCTTCGAAACCTCCAAATACGGATCCTTTTTGTGGACACACCGTCTATGTTCGGTCACACGGTCAATGACGCTGCGCTTCGTCTAATATAGAACAAACTACATTCGGATGCGATTTTGTAGACAATCCCTGGAAACACGCACGAAACTTTTTTCTTTGTGTTTTTTTTAAGGCAGCCATATTGGGGAGAAGTGAACAGAGTCAATCTTTTTAAGGCTAAATGCCGTAGGGGGCCAAAATTCAGCGAGATTTGAGGTTATGGGGTACTCAAAGAAAAAATGGGAAGAAAGCATGCTTTTCCTGCCCGGAACTTTTATTAGCCTTTTTTATTTGACAAAAAACAAAACAAAACAAAAAATTGTAGCAAAACCGCTTGGACAGAAGGTTTTTAGGGTATTTTACTTCGTTGAGACGGCTGAACAGATTTTGACTAGACTCCGCTATAGAGTGAGCACAGGATTTTTGGACTGCGTTACTTATCAGATTGTGTACCAGACCCGACTTGGCGTTGTTTGAATGGCAGCAGGTGTGAAGGAAAGGATTGGTTTTGCCTTCACCTGCACAGTTGTGAGGATACGTCTTTTGTATGTGTTTGTTCGGACCGGTGAACTATGGGTTGGACAATCCAGCTTCACCATCTTTCCAAGCGCCATCTGCCTGACACAGATCGTGTTCGTACCCTGTGTTTTGTCCTTGAGAGTGTGCCATTGGCGGGTTTTTTCCCTTTTCTGTGGCTTCCCTTTCCTTTTTTTTTTGTTCAGGGAGGCCATATATAAATAGATTCTATGCCAATAAAATTTCAGCTTTGTTTGAGGCATCTTTTCTTCTTCCTGCCGTGTTTTCTGTCTTCACCGTAGCCTCGGTTAATTATACAATTATGAAACGTAACGTATCAAGAGATAGCAGAGCTTGCCATCGAGTCAAAATTTCGGGGAAATAGGAATTGATAGAGTAAATGGCGCTATAAACCTTCTCCCTCGTGATTAACTTGAGTTGCCACAAGCGGATTCTTAAAATTTAAGAGTATTAAAGATTCAAGGCCCTACACCGGCCCATTAAAAAAAACAGAAGCAAAGAAAAACTTATCATATAACCGTGCATGTAAAGAGCTCTACTCTTAAAGAAGTTTAAACTTGTCTTAATATTTCTGATCAATCCAAAGATCACATGTGTATGTTGAGAGTGCAGTGCATCCGAAACCAGCCAAAGCTCCCCACAACCAACAGAAAAATTCATGACGCACGCATGACTCTCGTTAGACAAATTCTCTGTTCACCGGGTTTTCTCAGAATGATCAAAGCAAGTTTAATTCTGTTTTTGAGCAAACGTATTATTAGGAAAACTAAAAGCCTAAACGTATTCTTTTTACTATTTTTTAAAGCCCGTTTATATATTAAACTTTATTTACGAACTTGTAACTCTTTCGTAAACAATGTATTTTTTTTGTGTGGCTAAACCTATACACCAATCCCAGTTGTTTTTGCATATGTATAGTTTTATATTTTTACTTTGGGTACACATGTTCAGTTATATTAACCTCCGCGTTACAAATATTAAACGATTACAAATCGTATATAGGCCACCCAAAGAACGGTGAAAAATTATTTTACGGTGCACATTCCTAATAAGAATCTTAAGTTTTACAATTTTTTTCAGAGTATGATTTTTTTTCCGTTGAGACGGATGAATCATTAAACGAACCAGATGAAGACCGCAAAGGTTCCGTGGATTCCGAGAGCTCAGCAGAAGAAACGAACGATACGTCATCATCGGAACAGGTTGGCTTTTTGGGATTTTTTCACCCAGAAACCTTGATGGAAAGAAATATATCCTTAATTACTAACCAACACTGCGAACAACGACTTCGACAACTTGCCACAACTGTTCCAAATTACATCCTATGCTCCAATGGGGGAACATGTTTTGTAAGTATGAATTATTGTTTCATTTCCTGAGAATAAAAGTTAGTTGGTCGGCAACTGCTGGAAAAAATAAATGACTCCTAGAACCATGAGACACTGGCATGCATTTGAAACTAAATTGAACTATGGCTTTTTCGCCTGAATAAATCTAAAAAAAAATCTTACCTGCATTTTTGGTTGTACAAAATTTAAGAACCCGACTCAACTCGGAAATCCGACATATTGGTTCACTTTCCCGTTGAAAGAAAATTTGTTAATGGGAACTTGGGAGTAAAAAAGAGGCATCGCAACTTCAACTAAAACTCTTTAAAACAGTATTGGACTGATCCCTTTTAAAACAAGCTGAAAACGCTATGGTTTTCGCACTTTTATCCAGTAGATGTTCTCCAAATTGGCAAGTTAACATTGTGAAATTCTTGGCACCAGACTTCGAGTATGTTTCAAGTGTAAAGAAATCTAAGGAATTGCACAGAGCTCATCTTGCGTTACAGCTGACCAAAACGGTTGCAGTCCCTATTGAAGACTAGTATTAATCCATAGAATAAAAACGTCCCATAAAAAGAACAAAAAAACAAAAAAAAACACGGGCTATCGGCCCAGACAAATGGACTCTGCACCGTAGAAAGCTGGAACTCAGTGAGAACATGACGCTAGTTCTGAAATAATGCATAATGTTAAAAGCAGGACGTTACTTGCATAAAATACTTGCAAGAAACGAACAACAAATAGGGGCTGACGTCCACCTAAGCTTGATATTTATAAAAGCAAATATTGACATCTCAATTGCCTGTAGAATTAGTTTTAGTACTAAATGGATAAACTTGTTAGCAAAAAGTAACAAACAAAAACAGCAAACATTGCTTTATTTGATAGGGAAAACAGCTAAAAAAACACAGACTACGAAGAGGAACATAAACGAAAGGACATTGCTGTATGTTGTGTATGTTCCTCTTCGTAGTCTGTGTTTTCTGAGCTGTTTTCCCCATCATGTATAACGTCAACCAACTGGCCCAATTCCCCACCTTATTATTGTTTTACTTGTTGACAATTCTTAAATAAATTCAACAAACGCCCACAGTGCCATTTCCTTGAATTTACAAATATTTGGCTTAGGTGGGCGTCGGCTCACAAACAAATATAATTTTTGTCTCGTTTCATTTGATGAAGGTAATGCGATCACAAATTTTCGCGTTTTCTCATTAGCACTAGCGTTGCATTGCCATGAAGTTTCAACTTTCGGCGATGCGTAGTTTATTTGCACAACCCTTAAAACCAGGTGCCGCTTTTCTCAATTGAACCCGGTAGAATAGTGAAGAGCCCTATAGAGCGAGGGTGAGCGCCCTTAGCTGTCGATTGTTTCCTATACATTTTGGCAAGAAGAAACCAAGCAGAAACTTACAACATAATTGATGCGAACGGAAATGATAAATGTAAGCAAGGCTGTGCCTCTGAATTCAGCTTTCGACAAAGTTTCAGTGAAGTATTCACGATCCGTTGTTGCAACCACTAGAGCTGGCCAAAGCGTACATTTGTGAAAGTCGAAACAAAGAAACGAATATATTTGTTTTAAAACTCTTCAAGTATAAAGCGTTAACAGTGGAGACCCTTCCGAGTGCCTTTATGAAGGCGAACGAAAATTTACTGTACATCAGCAGATGGGGTAGAAGCAGATAGAGCATTATACATGTTGGTTGATTTGGATACAAATATACTTGTCTTAGAAATAGAACGAGAGTGGAACGAGTGCTGTCTTCCCCATTTAATAACAAGGCTTGGCGGGCATCAGATAAGGCAGAACCCGCCACGGCAAGTTGGCTAATTCACTAAAATCTAATATTTCACTTTGAATTATTTCTTTTCTGGATGTTGCAATCGTAGTATCGGCGGCAAGTAATATAGGAGACCACACAAATTTAAAAGAAATGGCGAAAAGATATGGTCTTTTTAGGCGTCGATCAATCTTCCTTATCGCTTCCTGATTTTTTTTTTTTTTTGGGGGGGGGGGGAGGGAACGGGAAATGGAAGGGCAGTTTTTATTGTGCGTGAAGAAATGACGCCGCAAACGTCCGCAATGACGCTTAGAAGAATGCACGTGTTCACTTCAGTCACGTGATTACTAGTTCAGCAGCACATCCACGAGGAATGCGCCGTCGATACTGTGGCGTAAGAGTGACATGACTGAAAAGACAGCGTCATTCTTCTAGGCCACATAGCGAGCAGGGCTTCGATGCTCTATAAAAGCTCAATTTTAAAATCTGGCAAAAAAAATAAACTGAGAAACGATCAATAGATTTCTTAAAAACCCTTTCTTTTTAAATGCATTAAATTGGCAACGACTCTAAGAGGTATTCCAGTAAAGATTGCAATCGTTATATGCTTTGTAACACCGCTTCTTAAAATGTCGACCTATACTGGTTAATTACCCGCCTTATTGTGACGTTTATTTCACCCTATGTCCACTCAGCTTGACAAGTTAAAGCTGAAGACAACAGCCGTGTAACTCTCGCCTTAAAAAAAATATGTTCAAGTAAAACTTAAACACCCTGTGAAAGAAAAAAGGAATTCACCAGAGTTCAGTCAAAGAAGCCACTGCAGGCATTCTCACGTGCTTCCCCCCGCTTGGAGAGGTTGTCGGATAGCACTCGGGAAAAAGAATTCTGTTCTCTCATTAAACCATTGGTAAAAACAGCAATGACGTGCGCTTTGGAGTAGAATTGTGGTCCGCTTAACCTCACCTGAAGGGTTCGGGAAACTGAAAGTCACAATGTGACATGCCCGGAATGTAATCTGGATAGAGGAAACCTCCCACCCTATCTGGGCTAATGCATCCAGTACAATGGTCGCAACATAATCACCAGCGTTATCGTGTGACAAAACCATACCAGAAGAGAGCGTGGAGCGTTTCTTATTCCCAAAGACTCAATGCAGCGTGCCCAACGGGCCCCTAAATGTAGCGCTTAGCACATGATTTTCAAGTCAGGTACTTTAAATTTTCCCCAAAAAAAATTCCTTCATCATCAGGCTCACCTTAAACGGACACCAAATTGCACCTACCATGTTGTCAACGGCGTGCACTATAAACCAGAATTGCAGAGAAGTTGAACGATTATTCCCTTGTACGTTTGCCTGTACTCCTCGCGACAAGTCCAACCTCATCGGTCTCCTCGTTCGCCTGTGTACGTGACGCGACATAAACAGGTTTCGTTTATTCACGTCTTAGAAATAATTTATTATACTTCGTTTTGAATTCTATAAAACGGTAGAGAGTGCGTTTGGACTGTTTTATAGTGGTATTTCCGTATACCCCAGAAAGCACGCTGTCTCGGTATTACCATTCTTCTAAAAAAAGATGCAATTGATGTACAATCTTTTTCGCATGCAGATTACAAATTGGTGTCCCCGAGCAAAAATGTTGACCTAGGGCGGCAACCGTTTTTACTTCAGCAACTGTTTTTCTTTTTCACCAAAACGTAGGGGCCAAAAACGTATACATATATTCAAAAAAAAAAAAAAATGTTACGAAAAAGTGAGGGCAGTTAGTATGGCGTGAGACACCAATTGGCTGCTCTGAATCAGCTAGAGGAATTTGTTCCGATTATATCTCCGCTTTATTTATAAAAGTTTTCCGAAAATAGTTCAATAATAAATCTTTTTTTTTTTCAGGGAGACAGCGGAGGACCTTTGATGTACGAAAAAAAAGGACAATGGTTTCTTGCTGCTATTCATTCTGTATCAGATGATTGCTACTACCCTTCTCTGCCATCACTACATGTTAGGGTGTCACACCTTGTTGACAGGTTTATTTTACCCGTCATGCAGTATTCGGAATCAACGAAAGATAACTTATGTATCAAGGACGAGGCTCGAAAGAAGTGTGTAACTACATTTTATAACTCTTACAACGAGTCAATCGAGAATTCAGTGGTAGACGACGAAACTACTTAATTAAAATGTTAACAGGTTATCATATACTCTTATCATGTATCTTCAATTAACTTCTAATAAAGAACCTTTCAAGCAAGCGTTTGGGAACAAATTGACACCAATGACAATAACAAAATAAACGTCAAAGTTTGCTTAAGGGTTTGTGTTGATATTGTTGGAACGTTCTTTATTGCCCTGTTATATATAATATATGTATATGTATACGATACACACATATAATGCACCATTGTAGTCTGCATCGGTGCAAGCCTAAGGATCCGCCTTTGCCGTCAGGGCGCTCTGGGTGGGTGTTGGTCCCAGCGCCTTTGGCCGCTGCAAAGTCGTCCGCCGGGACCGTCGTCTTCGTAGACGGACTCCGCCAGCTTTGTCGACAACAGGGAGACGATCGCCTTGTCACGCCTGGTGGGCAGAATCCAATCGACATACGCCGCCGGACGGATCTCTTCTGGGAGTTCCTCCAGTTTCGTTTTCCGAGGGCGAGCGTGGCGCTTGCACCCCCAGACAACAAGGGCAGCCGTCACAGTCCTGCGGTTCGGGCGGCCCACGGAGGAGTCGAGTACGCGTCTGCCGGGCTGGCGTCCAGACTGGGAGGCACGCAGAGCTCTTCCAATATGGAAAGCCCAGCTGTCGAGCTGCTGAGGCGGTCTCTCTAAGCGAGGAGCGCCTGTTCGGCGAGTTCCAACAGGAGGTTCATGCCGCAGTGTGCGTGCAGCTCCCAGAGGGGCGTGTGCTTAGGCAGTCCGGTGACGATGCGGATGGCCTCGCGATTAAGTTTCTCGAGTTCTCCGCCTGCCTGGGCGTGAGGACGTGATAGGTATAGCCGTAGAGGATGCGGGATTCAAGCAGCGCCGTGACGAGCTGGCGCATTTCTCTCTCCCGTGTGCCCCACTTGAGGTGTGTGAGATTGTACGGATGAGGCGGAGGAAGGATCTGCACGGCAAGGCGACCTTTTGCACCCACGTGGTGCCTTTCTCATCTTGATCTATGTAGGTTCCCAGGATCCGAATGGAGGGTTTTCGTCGTATCCACTAGCCGGCCATGCTGAGGGCGGTTTGGTTGCGAACCGCTTCGGTCTTTCTTTGGAGCCCCTTGAGAACCACGACGTATTCAGTCTTCTCGGCCGACGCGGTCATGCCCAAATTCCGAAGAAAGCTCTGTATGACTTCGAGGCCAAGCTGAATCGTGTGCTCTTGTTCGCCCGCCGATCCCGTCGTTACCCAGATGGTGACATCATTGGCGTATACGGCGAAGCGCAGCGACGGAACCGCTTCAAGGATTGGGAGAAGTCTTGTCATGACCAGGTTGAAGAGGGTGGGCGAGTGTACCGCGCCCTGCGGTACCCCGGTCTTGTTCGGTTGAGCGGGTCCGGTGAAGTCACCGGCTTTGATCTTATACGTTCGGTCATTCAGGAAACTCTTAACGAAATTGAGAAGGTGACCGCACACTCCGGCAAGCTCTGAGCCCTGGATGACGGCCTCGTGAGGGACGGTGTTGAAGGCCTTGCGAACGTCCACCGCCACCACCGTTCTCATCAGCAGTTTCGAGTAGGCGTCAAGGACTTGGTGGCGGAACCCGAGTTGATGTGGGTGGAGCGGGAGTTCCTCTCAAGGTGCCACAAGAGTCGCTCGAGCACCATACGTTCAGTGAGTTTACACAGGTTACTGGTAAGGGAAATCGGCCGGAGGTTATTTGGCTCATTCGGTGGCTTGCCCGGTTTTGGGATCGGTATCACCAGAGATTCGCGCCAGGAGCTCAGGAAGTTGCCCATTGTTCAAATTTCGTTGATCACATCAAGGGGAAGCTGGAGGTGGAGTTCATGGAGGTTGCGCAGTTTTGAATTGGTTATCAGGTCTGTGCCAGGTGCGCTGGGGCGTTCGCCCTTGCTAAAGCTGCGTGAAGTTCGGCCATTTGAAATGGTTGGTCCATGTCGACCTGCTCCGGTGGTTGGAGATCCAATGCCTGAAAATCTCCGATCAATTGGGTCGGTGTCGCGGAGTCTCGGAAGTACATGAAGGATTCGGTGAAACCGCAGGCAATGGGAAGAACACTGCTCTTCCAGCCTGGGCGCCAGCTGCTCCTCCGAGTTTCGCATGTATAGAGCCGCGAGCTGTGCTGCGGTGCTTCTCTTGGCTTTGCCCTGCCAATTGCGAAATTTGTGCCATATCAGCGGTCCGCTCATGTTACATTTGAAGCTGGAGCAAAGGTACCACCATCTGTCTGTAGAAAGCGTATTTACGTAATCGCACGCCTCAGCCGTTATAAGGTTCAGACGACATCGAAGTCGAGGCGTTCGTCCTCTCTCTCTCTCTCTCTACACACGTAGCGCGTCGACGCGCTATTGCCATATGTCAAAGTCAAATTTGGGGGTTTTACGTGCCAAACCTACGACGGGCATCTGGCACGCCCCAGCGGAGGACTGAGGATTAATTTCGACCACCTGGGGATCTTTTGACGTGCAACCGAAAGCTCGGTTACACGGCGCCTTCTCCGCAATAAGCCTCCGCCATATTGCGGGCACCTCGGTCGGGATTCGAACCCGCCACCTGGGGATCCGTAGGCCGGCGCTCTCGCCTCGGAGCCACCGAGGCGGCTATTGCCATATGTAAGCCAGGTGGAAGTCTGGCGACTGCTTGTACTCCCCTCCATGAAACTGCTGGGTACATGACGGTTTGACTTCGTGTTCGTGCGTTTCCGGGCCCTCGCCCGATCTGTGGACGGGTGTTTGCTCCAGATCTGCGCCGAAGGCGTCCCAGCAGACGACACTCTTAGTTCGTTTCGGCTCCTGTCTTTGTTTCAGACAGCACTAGACCTTCGCCGAGGGAGTATTGTAACGTAAAGGTGACTACAAAATAGCTTGAGATACGCTGTTCGTCGTGGCATGGAAGAGCAACAGACAAAAGACAGCACTGGTGCTTGGTACATACATTAGTGGAGCCCTTTATGCACTCGCGTAGTTGTTACACTAGCTCTATCCATACAAGCGCAAACACGCCAACAGGTGTCACTCGGCATTTCCTACGTTTTCGAGCATCATCATTCCAGAACGGAGTCCATAGTGCGCTTATGTCTCAGCATGGGCTTACGCTAGTCTGCTAAATTTGCAAGTTGCAGTTTTAAGACGCTGGAGTGCAGTGCCGACCAGCTAACTCTGGCGTGTTAACTCTTAAATTGAAGACGATTATAGATATGTAAAAGCTGACAAAATGTATGGATCACTGTGCTCTTTCACATCATACTTAACTTACACCGGCGTGGGCACATTGATATTTTAGACCCGGGTTGTAAAAAAAACTATCTCCAAACTCCGGTCTAAAAACATGGTTTTCGTGCAAGGCTCGTCAAATTATGAGGCGCTGAAGAAATGCAGCCTTCTGCGTTAAGTCCTTATTTCGAACTTTTTATGTTCGCCTTCGGCCCATTGAAAACCATGCGGGGAGGGCCTTAGAACACACCTGGACTGGTATCGCTTCGCCGCAGCGTTCTTCCGCAACTTAAAGTTCGTCTGCTTTCCTCGCCGTCACCATGGCAACGAACGCCGAAGGAATAGAAGCACGCACGGTACCGCCGCGTGAAGCCAGCAACAGCTGACGCCATTTTACGAACGCCGTCTGCTAGCCAAAGCCGAACGCGCTTTGTCAGATCAACCGCCTCCGCCGGTGCGCCGCTAGCAAAGACGACGAAGCTGAGGCGCGCCGACGGCGATCGAGCAAGCAACAACACCGAGGGACGACTGCAACGGCGGCATTTATTCGGATCAAAAGCCACCTTCGCCGGTACGCCGCTAGCAAAGACGACGAAGCTGAGGCACGGCGACGGCCAATGGGCAAGCAACAGCATCGCGGGACGACTGCAACGGAGGCATTTATTGGGATCAAAGGCGCGAAATAAGCAAGAACAAGTTTTATTTGAATCATAACACGCGATATCCAAGTTGGGGACCACATACCTTTGCTGGGTCTTTCCTGTGAACTTTTTACAGAGACACGGGGTGCCGCATTTAAAACACAGCTCCGTTTGCAAAATATGGGGGCCCCGTAAGGGCCGTTTAGACCGCTACCAGAACCTATAACTGACGTAACGAGCACTTTACGAGCGGTTGGCGCATAAGTCGTCTTTATGCACGCAGGCGGGCGACGGGCTCAGCGCAGCGGATCACTCGAAGTCACCGGGGCGTCATAATCTTCGTCCTCCGCACTATAGGGAAGGTCCCTGCATGTCTGCGTCGGGGCTGTAGATTTTGGCGGCCGCGGCGACGAACGACTGGAATCTATCAGTGTTTCCGCGCGCCTTCTCTCTCCTCCAAAACATGAACTTTGCAAGGTGACCAGTGAAATTGTGGCTCTCGCGCCGTCCCGATGGAAGAGAGTTTTTGACGTGGGCGCAGGTGCTCTCCACCGTATTGGTGTGCGCACCAGTGTTCGGGTCGACAAAGTGCAGCTTGTGGTTAACAGTAAGGTGCGTGAAGCGAGCGTCATCTGCAAGCTTGCGATAGCCAGCCCAACAATCAGTGATTATTCTTGTTCCAGGCCGGACCCACTTGGCTATTAGCCCTAGCAGGGTTTTACCGTCACGGGTCTCCACGGGGACAAGAAAGCAGCACCCGCTGCCACGCTCCACACCGCCGAAAACCCACTGACGAGGCCTTAAATACCCGCGATGGTACTTTCGCCGCCCGAACACACTCTCGTTTAGTTCTACAGTCACGCATTCACCGCCAATCATCTCTCAATGCGTAAAGACGGCATTTACCACAACCTCCCGACAAAGGCTCGTCCAATCAGTTATTGTCTTACTTGCGACATCAGTCTTCCGCTGAATGACGGCGCACGGCAGGTTCTGGCACCTGAGGTAGATGATCTTCATGAGTTGGGGAAGCGTCAGGTGCGATCACTCGAAAAAGGAACCGCTCCGTACCGAGACCTCGCCCCGGCACTGAACCCTGACCGGCTTCCTCTTGGGCACCTCACGAGTCATCCACAGACCACATCTCCACGAATAGCCATCCGCAGATCTAGAGCGGACTTGCAGCGTCATCGCAGCTTCGCACTCTGGGCACGCACAAGAACCCAGGAGCAGGCCCATGCCCTGAAGCAAGTTAATTGCTTCAAGAGGGTCTCTCATGGCGTCATGAAGACGGCACAAGTGAAACGCCATGGCACTGCGACGCTCGCCTCTGGAAGAATAAAGCGCCGGGGGGGCTAAACGAGCAGAACTGCGCGCTTCTTTGCATTTATTATTTTTATTTGATCCGCCACTTTATACCTCGTGACACCATTCTAACAAACTCATTGGTTAATCGGTTGGACCATGTCATAGCGTGACTAAACAAACGCCGATCGTATAACCCGAACGGTTGCCACGGTCGGCATCGTAACAAAGAAGAGAACAGTCGGACCCAACAACGAAGTAACAAAGTGAATAAAAAAAATAAAATAGGAAGGGAGCCGTTCTCGGGCGGCGTGTTCTTGGATGAGAAGTGTTGCACGCAATGTTACTTGTTTGTTTTATTTTTTGTATCTTTACCCTAGAGTGTGCCACGACCCTTATTTGAAGCTGATTTGTTAATTCAATAACAAAGACGCGTTGCAACGAAAGAGGGAGGGAGTTTTGGCGTCAGAATTCTTGAAAAGAAAAGTAAAAATGCACAATATATACCGTACTGCAAGACCGTTATACTCCGTACTCGGCGAGGCCTCATAACGCCGTCGACGACCGTTAGGCTATTTATTTTGTTTCTTTTGACTTTTATCGCGACCACTACTCCACCGTGCCTCAGATTTTCCAGCGAAGGTTAATAATTATTAGTATTGTCGTTTGAAGGGCACTCTTTTTATGCTGCTTCGTTCATGACGCCGTAAAAATATTCCTTCTTTTTACATTACAGGCGCGAAAAGTCCACACTGACTAGGGAATGAGTAACAGCACCCAGATGTTGGTCTAGACTCTGACTTACTCAGTCCCTAGTCCATGTGGATTTTTCGTGACTGCAATCTAAAAATAAAGAATGGCATACACAAACATCACACGGTCGCGCACTCATAGTTGGTCCAGAAGTTCAATGTCCCCGACGTGTTTTTGTAGCGCTTTCAAAACGATACACTGATATCGCCAAGTGCTCTCCGGCCCAGGATTTTGGTAACATTAAATGGTCCACGGTCCAGCACTTGCAGCGTTCTTCTCATGTCTTCTTGTTGGGTGCTGTATTTCACGCATGCACACAAAAGATGCTAACAACAAAGCGAAATAAATGGGATAAATAATTACTGGACTAATTTTATTAAACTAATTGTATCCACAAACCAATCCGACCTTGAACTAAACTTTTTTTTTTATACGTGGGGCTATTTTCTTCCGCCCATATTTTTATGGCGTCAGGAACGAAGACGAAGCAGCATAGAAAAAGTGCATGCCCTTTAAACGACAATACTAATAATAATTAAAAACTGCCGAACCTTCGCTGGGAAATCTGAGGCACGGTGGAGTAGTGGTCGCGATAAAAGTCAAAAGAAACAAAATAAATAGCCTGACGGTTGTCGCCGGCGTCATGAGGCCTCGCCGAGTGCGGACTATAACTGTCTTGGGCAGTACGGTATATATTGTGCATTCTTACTTTTCTTTTCGAGAATTATGATGCCAAGACTCCCTCCCTCTTTCGTTGCAACGCGTCTTCGTTATTGAATTAACAAATCAGCTTCAAATAAGGGTCGTGGCACCCCGTAGGGTAAAGAAACAAGAAAGAAAACAAACAAGTAACGTTGCGAGCAACACCTCTCATCAAAGAACACGCCGCCCGAGAACGGCTCCCTTCTAATTGTTTTTTATTCACTTTTTTACTTTGTTTTGTTGTTTGGTCCGACTGTTTTCTTCTTTGTAACGATGCCGACCGTGGCAACCGTTCTGGTCATAAGATTGGCGTTTGTTTTGTCACGCGATGACATGGTCCGACCCATTAACCAATGAGTTTGTTAGAATGGTGTCACGAGGTATAAAATAGCGGATCAAATAAAAAAATAAATGCGAAGAAGCGCGCAGTTCTGCTCGTTTAGCCCCCTCGGCGCTTTATTCTTCCAGAGGCGGGCGTCGCAGTGCCATGGCTTTTCACTTGTGCCGTCTTCATGACGCCATGAAAGACCTTCTTGAAGCAATTAATTTGCTTCAGGGCATGGGCCAGCTCCTGGGTTCTTGTGCGTGCCCAGAGTGCGAAGCTGCGATGACGCTGCAAGTCCGCGCTAGATCTGCGGATGGCTATTCATGGAGATGTGGTGTGTGGATGACTCGTGGGGTGCCCAAGAGGAAGCCGGCCAAGTTTAAGTGCCGGTGCGAGGTCTCGGTACGGAGCGGTTCCTTTTTCGAGTTATCGCACCTGACGCTTCCCCGACTCTTGAAGATCATCTACCTCTGGTGCCAGAACCTACCGTGCGCCGTCATTCAGCGGGAGACTGATGTCACATGTGCGACAATAACTGACTGGACGAGCCTTTGTCGGGAGGTTGTGGTAAATGCCGTCTTTACGCACTGAGAGATGATTGGCGGCGAATGCGTGACTGTAGAACTAAACGAGAGTGTGTTCGGGCGGCGAAAGTACCATCGCGGGTATTTAAGGCCTGGCCAGTGAGTTTTCGGCGGTGTGGAGCGTGGCAGCGGGTGCTGCCTTCTTGTCCCCGTGGAGACCCGTGACGCTAATACCCTGCTAGGGCTAATTAGCCAAGTGGGTCCGCCCTGGAACAAGTATATTCACTGATTGCTGGGCTGGCTTTCGCAAGCTTGCAGATGACGCTCGCTTCACGCACCTCACCGTTAACCACAAGCTGCACTTTGTCGACCCGAACACTTGTGCGCACACCAATACGGTGGAGGGCTCCTGGGCCCACGTCAAAAACTTTCTTCCATCTGGATGGCGCGAGAGCCACAATTTCACTGGTCACCTTGCAAAGTTCATGTTTGCGAGGAGAGAGAAGACGCGCGGAAACACTGATAGATTCCAGTCGTTCGTCGCCGCGGCCGCCAAAATCTGCAGCCCCGACGCAGCCAGGGCGAGGATTCTGATGGCCCGGTGACTTCGAGGGATCCGCTGCGCTGAGCCCGTCACCCGCCTGCGTGCATAAAGACGACTTATGCGCCAACCGCTCGTCAAGTGCTCGTTACGTCAGTTATTGGTTCTGGTAGCGGTCTAAACGGCCCTTTTCAGGGTCCCCATATTTTGCAAACGGAGTTGTGTTTTGAATGCGGCACCCCATGTCTCTGTAAAAAGTTGACAGCAAAGACCCAGCAAAGGGATGTGGTCCCCAACTTGGATATTGCGTGTTATGATTCAAATAAAAATTGTTCTTGCTTATTTCGCGCCTTTGATCGCAATAAATGCCGCCATTGCAGTCGTCCCGCGGTGCTGCTGCTCGCGCATTCGCCGTCGGCGTGCCTCAGCTTTGTCGTCTTTGCTAGCGGCGCACCGGCGAAGGCGGCCTTTGATCCGAATAAATGCCACCATTGCAGTAGTCCCTCGGTGTTGTTGCTTGCTCGATCACCGTCGATGTGTCTCCATACAGTAATCTACACAAGGTAAAGAGCAGACATTTCCATAGGCCCCAGGGGCCCATTTAGCTGGCAGCGGCCGTCGTAGTCCCCAACTAAATGAATGGAGTCACAATAAAAAAAAAAATACCGGATGGATAGACTTCAAGTATGGCGTAGTGTGTTGGGCGGTAGCCTGCGCCATCTGGTTCGCCGCGAGTTGTGTTTTTCCTACTATTCCCGCATGCCAAATTCAGCTATAATTACTTCACACGTATGTGTGAATTCTAATGCGGACAACTAATGGACAATGCTATATAAGACGACGAAGCTGAGACACCATAGAGTAGCACAGTAAACGAAGGGAGTGGCCACTCAAGCCGATTCGCGGCCCAGGAGCCAGAGACTACGACGGCTGTTCAGTGGCACTGCAGTCACACATTTAATTTAGACATTTATCATATTTTCACCCTCGATAAATAACTCTACTCTATAACCTAACATTTTAAAATTAATAGCAGCTCCAAATTCTTTTAAAAACAATTTGAACAGCTCCGGCTTTGGCTGCGGCGCAGTAGATGGCTTTGAGGCTGTCGACTCGGCGGACGGTGGCTTTCCGGTCACGTCGAGCGAAAGGTCGTTTGAACTGTTGGGCTGCGCCTGAGCGGTTCGTGCAGGCTTCTCGACATTCTTCTGTTGTTAGAAAGGTGAGTCGTTTTACTGACACCGTATTCTGTTTGCTTTTGGCTATATACTAGTTTCGTCTCACCTTAGCGTGGACTAACCGCGAATGCTGTGCTAGCGCGAGCGGCTAGCCTTGACTGTCTTGAATGGAGCACTCGCTGCACGAGCGCTCGTGCAGCCGCCGAGGCTTCATTCGAAGCAACTATCTGGCGCTTTTAGCACGCGCGGCTAACAATAGTCCATACTAACATGAGACGAAGTTATAGTTGGACGCACCGGCAAAAGCGCGAGCTAATTGCTCTGAATGAAGCACTCGGCAGTTGCACGTGCGTGCGTGCGCTCGTGCGCTCGTGCATCGAAAACGCCAGTCAAGGCACTCAAGGCATACTCAATTTCATACTCCATGTGCATCGCTGTCAATATTGGTGTCGTGAGCGCGTGGCTTTCGCGCCAGCAGCTTGGACAGTGTTGAAAGCGTTGTACCTGGCGCCGGGTATGAAGCAGGGTACAGGTAGCCTTCATGCGCGCTTTGCATCCTAAGGAAAGCGCGCCCACGAGAAAAATACAAAGAAATGGGCTGCGACAATACAGTAAGACTTTTCTCTATCACCGCCCTTTACTGTTGCTTCAATAATTTTGGTTTCCAAATTGCTCTGAAATGAAGGCACTAAATTCGCGTAATCTCAAATTGACTTGTGCTATTTTCGTTTCCCAGCTGATGCCGCCAGGATGTTTGACTACGGCAGCTATTGTTGCGTAGAATGGTGCGGAAACAATGGAAGAACGCGAAAGAAGCCAGAAACAAAGCTCTTCCGTGTTCCACGAGACGACAGATTGTTGGTGATTTTATTTTTTGCACTCCAGAACCTCGTGCACGGTTTTTAAAAATGTTTTGACGGATTAGATAGTGCTGGCATGTCCGTTTCGTATATAGAAAACAGGATAAAGTTCGCTTTCATTCTCGCGTCTCTGGTGTACAGCTGGAAAAGTTTAGTGGGCAGAACTTCATTCTGGTGATGTGTTTCAGCCTTTATATTCCATTTCATAAGATATGTGTAAGGTAAAATTAATTTTACATAGATTTTATTGGGCCGTGCAGACTGCATACTAGCCATTAGTTGGGATTATTTGCAGCAAGTAGATTGCACTCTACTCCTCTACTGGTCTATCGTAGTGACTGCTTGTTTAGATGGTCATGTGTGTTTTTTTTTTCTGTTATGGTTTTGGGAATTGTGTAAGTTCCCATTTTGATCTGTGTTAATACTCTTTGATTGCAACTTCCTTTTCTTTCGGAAATTGTTTCTGCTTTACACATATGTGAAGCGTGAAGGAGATTGAGATCAGGGTGTCTACCAACCTGCAAGCCTTAAATTCTCAGTTAATTTTGGATCACCTGGAAAGGTCAGGGAATTGTCAGGGAAATTGTCAAAAACTTGGCTAAATCAGGGACAGTGACCAGTAAAAGTGGCACGGTGGTGCGGAACGAACCCCGGCTATCAGGTGTCACCACGGCTCTGCTGAATAGGATTGCCCAAAATGTCATCTTTCAAGGAAGGAACAGCCAGGGAATTTTATCGAAATGGTCAAGGAAAACCTGAAAAATCATGAACTTTGAAAGAAGTCATTTGGTAGACAGCCTGTAAGATGTACTTAATTAGGCAATGCATATTGCATGCCAAGCCTTGGTGGAATCATTTGTGATGAGTGCGTCGCAGGTACACTGGACATCAGTCTGCTCGTAGCAGTCTTTTGTCAGCCATTTCATGTGTGCTTTTTATTGTAGTGGTAATGTTAAAACTTGCATGTTTCATGTTAAGTGTTACGTGAACGTAAAACCTGTAGTAGTCCGTCGGTTGGCTTTCAGATATTTTTTTGTCATTATTGTTACTTAAATCAGCAGGAGCAAGGTATGTTTCATTGTGCTGTGCAGGCTGTGTTAGGGTTAGTTAATCACTATGTCGCAAACTGAGTAGGTCTATACTAGTGGAAATCTCGTTTAGGCATTTACTTGTCTGTTTTTTTCTCATTGTGGTCATCGTGCATCTCAGAATTGTTCTGCTGAACTTTTTATTTACATACAAATTGCATTAGATCAAGGAGCTTTGATACTGCATGGCCAGTTTTTTTTAGTATTTGTTGCTGATGCTGCATATGTTCTATGTGTGTGTGCGCCTTGCATGGAACTTGCTTGAGGATATAAAATTGGCTTTCAATCAAATTGAAGTTGTAATTCCAGTCGTTTGATAAGATTTTCATGCATGCCATATAATGGGCTTGTCATATTTTTGTAGGGTGTACTGTTTGTGAATCCTTGATACACGGTGCTTGTGTTTTGTAGTTTTTGTAATTATATACGAGGCACAAACTGTCCATTATGTTTTTTTTTGCTGCGAAAATAAACTTTGCTGATTACTTCCTGGTGGTGTTCTTCTGGGTGCCTCAAACCTACATGGGTTTGCTGGCTTGTAAAGTGAGTGTTAACTGTATATCGGTACTAGCAGCGCACCGGCGGAGGCGGTTGATCTGACAAACCGCGTTCGGCTTTGGCTAGCAGACGGCGTTCGTAAAATGGCGTCAGCTGTTGCTGGCTTCACGCGGCGGTACGTGCGTGCTTCTATTCATTCGGCGTTCATTGCCATGCTGACGGCGAGGAAAGCAGACGAACTTCATGTTGCGGAAGAACGCTGCGGCGTTGTTCCGCAACGCCGCAGCGTTCTTCCGCAACACCAGGTGCGTTCCGCAACACCAGGTGCGTTCTAAGGTTCTTCCCGCATGCATTTCAACGGGCGGAAGGCGGCAAAAAAGAGTTCGAAATAAGGACTTAACGCAGAAGGCTGCATTTCTCCAGCGCCTCATAATTTGACGAGCCTTAAACGAAAAAATGAAAGCCGTTTACCACTCCCTGTAACGCCGAATTAGAGCGCAGCTCTTGAGGAGGAGGAGGGAAGGGTACTGGGGGGTGGATCAAGTGACCTCGGGGGGCGGGGGGGTCACGTGACCTTGGGGGTCACGTGACCTTGTGGGAGTCACGTGACCTTGGGGCGTCACGTGACGTCGGGGGGTCACGTGACCTGGGGCCACGTGACGATACCGATGACGTCATCAGTAGCGTCACTGATGACGCCATCAGTGATGATGATGACGATGCGGATGCCGGTGACGTCATCAGTGACGTCACTAATGACGTCATCAGTGATGATGACGATGACGATGCGGATGCCGGTGACGTCATCAGTGACGTCACTGACGACGTCATCAGTGCCTATGACGTCAACGGGGGGTCACGTGACCTCGGGGGGTATCCCCAGGTCACGTGACCCCAGGGGGGGTCACGACCTGGGTAACCATCGTGACCCTCGTGAGGGTAACCCTAGTAACCCTTGTGAGGGCAACTCTCGTGACCCTCGTGAGGGTAACTCTCGTGACCCTCGTAAGGGTAACTCTCATAACCCTCGTGACCCTCGTGAGGGTAACTAACCCTCGTAACCCTCGTGAGGGTTACGAGGGTGAGTAACCCTCGTGAGGGTAACTCTCATAACCCTCGTGACCCTCGTGAGGGTAACCCTCGTGAAGGTTACCCTCACGAGGGTTACTAACCCTCGTAACCCTCAAAAGGGTTACCTTCACGAGGGTTACCCTTACGAGGGTTACTAACCCTCGTAACCCTCGTGAGGGTTACAAGGGTAAGTAACCCTCGTGAGGGTAACCCTCGTGAAGGTAACCCTTTTGAGGGTAACTAACCCTCGTAACCCTCGTGAGGGTTACGAGGGTAAGTAACCCTCGTGGCCCTCGTGATCCTCGTGAGGGTAACCCTCATGAGATTAACCCTCGTAACCCTCGTAACCCTCACGAGGGTTACGAGGGTTGCGGTTACGCCGACGCCGACGCCGACGGCGACGGCGACGCCGACGCCGACGGCGACGCCGCTCAAGCCGGGAACGGGCCCCTAAGAGCTGCGCTCTAAAACGCGTTTTTTGGCCATCCCGCGTCCTGTTTTTTTTATTCGTAACATGGGTTTAATGAATCAAACTGCCCCGGCGTGTAGTATACGAATATAAGGGCGCAAACGAGCTGGTTTAGATGAAACATAACATAAACCCCGAGGCTGCAGGTAAAAGCGCCTGCAATCTCGGTGTTTATGTAATTAATAATATATTATGAAACAACAAATGGAATATTTCATGACCTTACTCATTTCAGACTGCACTGAATGTTGCTTCCTTTCAATAAAGTCCAGTCAGTTCTGAAACTGTCCTTGTGGTCTACTTTCCATAACACTTTGACGGTCACGAACCTTCTACGCATCTTGCTTCCAGAGGAGAAACCGACAATATAGTACGATGTATTTGGGGTACAAAATTGATAAAAAGTGATTTTAAACCATTGAATATGACCTGCGTGATAACAACTTCGGCGTTTTCCTACGGACCACGTGGTTGTAGGCGTGCACCAATATGGAGTAAAATATTGTTGCATGCATCTGAAATTCGCTCGAGTTATCTATAAAATATTACTTTAGATCTGCTATGCACCGGCGATAGATCTGTGGAACGAGCTTTCCGGTTCAGTTGGCGCTCTGCACTCGATTTTTGAGTTTGAGAATGTCCTGTGGTCCACTTCTTCCGTGTCCCGTCTCCATTGAGCTACTCTTTTATCATGTATGTAAACTACATACTAGCCCGTCGATTCTCTACTTTATGCTTTATGTACTTCGCTTGGGAGATAAAGCTGTCAGAACATGATTTCTATTTACGCCCCTGATAGCTAGGGTTAGTGGGTGAGCTTTCAGTATTACTTTACACTGGCTATAGTGTTTAGTTTCTATGTTTTTTTTTAAGTTGTCTCGCTTGACTTTTTTAGTCTTGCTTTTGCCTTACCAGGGCTGGCAGTATGGTAACATAAAATTATAACGAAATAAAGATGTTAATTTGTTTCTTTCATACCATATTACTGTTTTACCCCTTAATCGCTCGCTCCCTACCTTCCATCTATACGTAAGTATTGTCTTAACTGTGTCTCCTTTATTCATTGGCATGTACACTGAGAGACACTGTTAGCGCGAAGAGGAATAGGGCATATTCGTATTGTGCTCAGATATTGTGTTGGCGAAACAAAAGGTACGATTTAAGTTTTAACTATAGGGAAAAGTTCCGTAATCTAGCAATTTTTAATACAAATATCTGGCTGTAAAAGAAAAACGTAGAAAACAAGCATCATAACCCTATTGAAAATTCTCTTTTATATGAGAAATTTCTGTGTCTAACAAACACATATGATCATACAAGATCTATAAGAACATATAAGAACCGTTGGAGAACTATATAAGAACTATATAAGACATATAACAACATAAAAGCACCATATAAGAAACTCGTGAGAAGTTTCTTATTCTTTTCTTATATACCTTATATAGTCCTTATATAGTTCTTATATGGTTGTTACATTTTCTTGTATATCTTGTATGATTCATATGTTTTTATTGGACACAAGAAATTTCTCATTCAAATGAATTTTTTCATTAGGGAAGGGGAATGTGGAATGCAATTCATATTTAAATTGCACTAGGCGTGAACTATTTGGTAATTAGACGAAACATTTTATTTGAATCCGACGTTCTTTTAAACTTGGTACTGATAATTAGTTTATTTTTTATAAGCTGCACAAAACAGACAACATGTTAGAAAATATTTGAGAGAAACGCAGCAGGGTTATGTTTAAAGGTTAAGACTCTTAGGAAAATAAGGCCGTACTTTAAACAAAGTTGAAATCTGTTGAATACGATTATTAATTTTGCATTCATTATGTGTTATTTTGTACACATTCGAAGTTTTCCAGCTAAATTTACAGGGAAAATTTTCTGATAGTGCAACGCATGGTTATGGCCGGTTGCATTATTCCCATAATGCAACGCACACAGTTACGCCGAAAGCGACGCAACTCAACTTGGAAAAGGGCTCCTAAGAGCTGCGCTCTAAAAAAAAGTTGCACAAAGAACAGGAAGCACCCTGTGCATTTAGCATGGCGTCGTATCACTGGAGTTACGGGCTTGACGGCTGAGCGAAGCACGCAATAAGATGGTGGCGAACGACGGGCGTACGCCATGCCACCTCAGAACTGTGTTTCGCGGCACCCGCAAACTGCCTAGCTTCGAAATAAAAATCGCTTAACGATCAAACCAATTGGGATTTATCGGTTTGTTTCCAGTCAGTGGAATGTTCTTTAATTTATTCTTTCAAGCTGGCGTTCTCGTAACTTTCAGAACATTCTCGTCTGATCGAGTTCCGAATGTTCTACGCGTCAAAAGGTCTACGCCGAATGTTCCAAAAACCCACGCCGGTACAAAAGAAACTCCGCATGGCGAGCGGAGTCAGTCTCGCCCCGGGGCTCGATCCTGCTGTTTCGCCGACATCGACGCTTGTGATGCAAGCCTTTCTCTATTTTCTTTTTGGCTCAAGTTCGCCCCCATAAACGGTTTCTTCAGTTATGCGTCGCCTCATAATTTGTCGCTCGTGACATTTTGGTGGAGGTGCGGGGCACCGCATTCTATGCCCGTGAAACGAACCATTTCCAAGGTCTGTAAGGCCGATCGATTTTCCATACCAGAAAACTAATCCCCGTCGACATTCCCCATAATGCACCACGCAGTTACGCCGGCGCGTAACGGCCACGCCGAGGCGTCACGAAAAAGCTTTACGCCGACGCGTTACGGCGACGCCGACGCGTCACGAAAAAGCACTACCTCGACGCGTCACCAAAAAGCGTTACGCCGACGCGTTACGGTTACGCCGACGGACACGCTGACGCCTAATGAAAAAGTGTTACGCCGAGGCGTTACGGTTACGCCGACGGCGACGGCGACGCCGATGCCATTCAAGCTGGAAACGGGCTCCTAAGAGCTGCGCTCTAAAAAGTCAGTAAGGTGTTAAGGTTACGTTCTTAGTCGTGCGTTGGTGACCTAAAAAAACGAGGAACCTTTTTTTTTTTACATCTCCGAGCGAGCTATTAAATGTAAATAGTGCGAAATGATCGACTGCAGGCTTTTCAATTATCCCCCGTTAGAGCGATATATTCGCACATTGACTTTTAGGAAGCGGTAAATAGGTATAAAGACGGAGAAGACTAAACAGCCTTGTTGGTGTGCCTACCACACGAAGTGACGCAAAAAGTTTTCAAACCGTGCTGTCACTAAAACTGACAAGTACGGGTCTATGGACTCTATTAACATTCTCAAAAGCGTGATATAATATTTAACGTCCAATGTGACTTTGAGTTGTAGCAGTGACGTAAAAAGAAGAAGAATCAAACTTTCCGATATTATTAAATTATACACCTTAACGCGTTTGAACAGCGAATTTCAGCAGTCATTCGTACTTTGAAGTGTTTAGGGTTCGCACGCAACGTATTCAAAATGACTGGGTGCAAAGGGACACATCCGTGAGCAAGAAGAAAAAAATGCCAGACACAGCGTTGAATTTCCATGGTAAGTTGTCCTCAGTATAGTGTGCGGAAACACCATTTCTATAAACCATATCACCAAGCGTAGAAGTTGAGCACGAACCTATTTTATGAAAAGATAGGTGCCGGCGCAAAAAAGCAAACACGCCACAAGCACAAAAGACAAGACCAACCGCCATGCGAGTGAAATCGTATTCGTCCGGTGTCTTTGCGCGGTGTTTTATTTTCGCTGTAACCTCAACAGACTATAGCCAACCTTTTATAATTTCATACAAACATCCGTACGGTAGGCCGGGAGAGCTCCTGTCCCTTTGGTCATCGGCGTCCGCGAGCTGCCCACCCCAAGTCTCTGCTGATGCCCTAGGGAAAGAAAAGATAAGCACGCCTCTAATGAAGGCGCTTCTCAACCAACGGAAACGGGCATCATCGACTGATTTGAACTACTTCAAAGCGTCTTTTTACATGCCCCAGCCGTGGCACCACCTAGATTAATAAACATCGTGACTCGTGAACGAAGATCTGCTGTTATATCCTTCCTTAAACTCAATCAGCTATTCGACGTTGCAGCGCTGACGTAAAAATGTCCACCATGTGGTGGTGCCAGAAACCTCTAGGGCGAGCTCTGCGTGTGCAACGATGCATACTCCGTTTTCATGCTCTGTTACTGAGCTAAAAAAAAATGAAAGCCGTTTACAATTCCCTGTAACGCCGGTTAGAGCGCAGCTCTTGAGGAGGAACATGGAAGCGTACTGAGGGATAGGTGACTCCTTGAGGTCACGTGGCTTAAGGGGGCTCGCGTGACGTCAGGGGGTCACGTGACCTCGGGGGTCGCATGACTTCAGGGTGGGTCACGTGAGCTCGGGGGGGTCACAGGGCCTCAGTGGGGTCACGTGGCTTCAGGGGGTCACGTGGCCTCAGGGGGTAACGTGATCTGAGGCGGGTCACGTGGCCTGAGGGGGGACACGTGACCTGAGGGGGGTCACGTGACCTCAAGGGGGTCACGTGGGCTGAGAGAGTCACGTGATTTGAGGCGGGTCACGTGACCTAGGGGGTCGCGTGACCTCGGGGGGGGGGTCACGTGACCTCGCGGTTGCGCCGACGGCGACGCCGACGCCGACGCCGACGAGTAAAGGCACGACCACATTGGCGTCGCGGAGGCCTGCAGCGCGACGGTCGGCGCTGCCGTTTGCCGGCCCAAACCAGTTTTCGGCTTCAACGGCGCGACGTACGGCGCCGCAGAGTCAACCGCTTTGTGCGCGGTTCAGAGCCGGGCGCCGCACGCCGCAGTAGAGAAGAGCCAATGGGAGGTGGCGTAGATAGTGACGTCGCGATGCCATGGCAACGCTCGAGCCGGTCCTCGGCGCGTCTTTCAGGTTCCGAAGGACGTGTTTCGCGTCGTCTGCTCTTCCTATTTTCCCCCGATGCCTTCCCCAACGGAGCGGTTCCTTGAAACTGTGCGACTGTTTTCCTTTTTATATGACAAGACGCTGCCAGACTACCTAGATAACGACGCTAAGAACAACTGCTGGGAAATTATAGGAGAGGAATTCGGAATTACAACTGAGTTTCTTCGTAGCACACTTGTTGCATGTCGTCTGTGTTGTGACGGATGTCGTGTTGATTTGGTGACACTTCCGAAAGTAGTCTTCATCTCTGGCGCGCCGTCGGGGCAGCAAAGCCCCGGCGGCGCGCCAGACCTGTCCTGTCCTGCGGTGTTTCGGTAGAACCAACTCGGCCGGACCCAAAACCTGCTCCTCCTACCCTTCAGAGCGCGGCGACGTCGCAAAATCAACGAGCAGGCTAGGAAAATCACATTCGCGCTGATCACCAGGTCATTATGGACTCCTACCATGTAGGCAGCGAGTGCGGAACGGAAGAATGTAACGAAGAGCAGACGACGAAAGAGCGGGAAATCCGACGGGAGGCGCGATCGCGGGAACCAGTGCTGTCACGTGACGCCTGCGAAACGGAGGCCAATGTGGACTCCTCGCGTTGGGACGCCGGGCGGCGGCGCCGTTTACGCTACTGTGGTCAGGCCTTAAGGTGCGTTTATACTCCAACGTAACGCCGACGGGCGCGCGCGCCCGACCTCGTTGCGTTACGTTGGTGCGAAAGGAGCGTCTATACTCCGACGACAGTCGAACGTAACGCAGCGTAGCGCGTCTCGGCGACCGTCGGCGAAGCTTTCGCCGAGGTAGGCCCTGCTCGAATCTCGGCGTCGCCTGGCGACGGTCGTTACCCAGAAGCCTTCACGCCAGCTCCCGTCCCGCGTTTGCCATGGTCCCGTCGTTGCCCCAGTCGGGCATCGGTCGGGCTGTGTTGTCTGTTCGTCTGCTTGCCTTTCGGGCTTGTGTCGTGTAGGGTAGCCGCTGGTCAGTTGGATGTGCTTGTGTTGGCGCTCTGTTTATTCCGTTCGCTCGATGGAGTGAGCCGGCGCGTCGACGTGGACCTGTCTCGGAGCCGTGAAAATGTGTAGGCCTAACGACACCGGGACGCGCTTGAAGCTCTTCGACGGACATCGGATTCCCATTTCGGTGTCATATCCGTGAGTTTTTGACGCTAAAGGCTAGTTCATGAGGTTTGTGCACAGGACATATGTTAGAAGCTGCATGGTCGCTGCGAACCACCATCTGCTGCTTTTTCGTTGAAGTTGGTCAAAACAACACCCGGCTGATAGTTTCCTTTTCGCTAACCACGTATGACTTTCGTCAGGAAATAAATGCCTTTCTATGCGAGTTACCTTCGTTATTTCCTTGTTTTCGAGAGTAGTACAGCGCGAAGATATCAACTGCCGCGAGTCCCAGCTTTTGACACATTTAACTGCTTAGATCATCACCGCCGCCGGGCAGCCGGACAGCGCTGCAAGTTGAGAACGGAAGCGGCAATCCGGAACCAGCGAGACCAAACCATGCGGTCGCCATGGTGACGCGCATGCGCAGTGTGAAGCAATTCGTTCGAGCGCATTGAACGACGCCGGAGTATAAACACGGTTGGCAATTCTTTTCGCAGCACAGCGTGGCGTGGCGAAGTGGACGTTGAACTTCGTTTACGTCGTTGGACATTAGGTTCGTCGACGTCGGAGTATAAACGTACCTTTAAGGCGACGCCAACGCCGACGCTGCTCAAGCCGGAAACGAGCCCCTAAGAGCTGTGCTCTAAAAAGACGTTGAGGCCAAGCTGAGACGGGTGGGTTCAATCAAGATTAGTGGGTAAGCGACTGAACTCCTGTTCTAAACGGAAAATTTGAGGAATTAAGATAAGTAAATATAATGGTAAACAAGTTTTCTATTATTTACACAACGGTTGTTTCGACGGAAGGTCCGAAACAACTCCTCAGAGTGCACACTAAGAAACTCAGAATACTTCGAATTTGTAGCAGCGGATGGTGATATTCATTGCAACATATAAATGCTCTTTTACGCATTAATTGGTGCAGTGATGTTCCGCGAAAAATGAGTGCAGGGCTAAGGGTTCATATAAAAATACCCCCAAAAAGTGCAACAAGAAAATGAAACAAGTAATTTACCGCTATATACAGCGGGGCGATCTGTACCATTGTCATATTATAAACCAATTGGATTTCCTAACTACATTTGCGGGGAAACGCTCCAAAAGATGACTTCATTTTTGTTGTTCCGACCTGGCAGAACAACTGGCAGACGAGAAAGAATAAACTTGTCGTTTTGTTGCTGTTTAACTTGAAGCATATTTTAATAAATACTTTCACCACTTCGACCCTTTGTCATTCGCGGGAGAAAGAGTGAAAATGTTAGACATGGTATTCGATTCCAGCCTCTAATATACATTTCAGGAAATAGCTGGTTAGATGCCAAGCGGAGAGTGTATATACTACGCCCCGTCGGATTCACGGTGTAGCTCTGCATTCCCAGATGAGATGTTCTGTGTTGGTTGGGTTTGGGGTCCCGCACCGAGTACAGTCACACATTATAAGTGAATTTGTGTCACATGGATGTCTCATGCACCCGGTGTTATCCAGCTTAGCTTGGAAAGCCGGTCGCCTTTAGTGTCGTATTTGTGCGAATGCTGCGCAGGATGATAAGTTCACTCTCGCTTTATGAGGCAGGTAGGTTTCCATACGGGTCTTGCCTGATTTGGTCTGTCAGGACTTTCTGCCAGTTCGTCGTATCCGGTAGAAATTTGTCAGGCTCAAATGGGAGGACATTATAGTCCTTTTCTCGACTTGGTTTTTGTTGCTCTTTATCTGGAAGCGCGAGCTATACTTCCATCACCGTTCTTACAGCATTGTCGGCCTCTATATTGCCATGGATGCCGCCGTAACGCGGCACGCATTCGATTCGTAGGATGCACGCTTGATCTGAGAGTTGCTGGCCTTAGAAATTCAAAAATAAAAACGTAACAAACACAACAAAATTTAATCTCACCTAAAACTTGTGCCAGAGACGAAGCACCCTCAAGATGTTTTCTGAAAGGTCAACGAATTTAAGGTTTTTGTGTGATTCCACTGCTCTAACCGTGAAACTGCCGTCGCTATTTCTAGCGCTTTCGTAAGTGGGGAGAAAAATCATATATATATATATATTTTTAACAGTGACCTTAGCGACCGGAGCCCAGGAAACGACATGGTTGGCTAAACTGGGAGTTGTTATGTTTATTAAGATTCTAATAACAATAAAGAATGCACAACCTTTATTGCCCTTTTTTTATTTACTACCGTCTTTCAAAATGCTTACATTCGTTCGAGTAGAGAATGAATAATTTGATGGTATTTACACTTCAATACCTTCTGAAGTCGAAGCTCTCGGACCAAAATAACACTCACTTGGCAAGTTCTCTCCCGTCGCGAGAATGCTGCCGATAGCCGATAGGACGTATATAGACGGCGGCACAATGTTTACACGGCACTCGGCAATGACCGCGTTCCTGCGCACTTCGTCGGCTAGTGGCTGTTCATCACACGTGATGCGTTCAATCACGTCCGTCGGATCGCATTGATTCTGGGAATATTTGCGCTAGCGCTGGGCTCCGAGCGGGTCTCGCGCTGATTTAATACAAGCGTCGCCATGAGTGGATACGCCGGAGACCTGAGCGACAAGCAGCAGCATTCTCTCGACGAGGCAAGTAATTGTGTTTTTGTGGGGTTTTTTGGTGTTTTTTTGTTAAAGAAGGGATTGGGAAACGGGTTTTCGGATTGAAATTAAATGATTTTGTGAGCCCAAATAATTTTATATGATTCGCGTCTCGGCAGAAGGGAAGTCTTATGGTGAATTCCACTCGTAGATCTGGAGCGCTTTCCAAAATCCGCGAGGGAGGCGAAATTCCGCTCCGTGGGACCCGCTCCGTATCGACGAGGGGAAGATAAACTTGCATTTTTGGAGCGACCTCCCCCACACCCCTCCCCACCCCTTCTCCTTCCGCCGTTCAAAATGGCCGCTGCTCGAACTTGACCAGCCCACCAACGCCTCAGCCGGCTGATCTTTCCGACGACCAGTGACGACTGTCACTGCTTAGCTGCAGAAGTAACACGCGACACAGGCCGGGCGGAATTATACGTACCACGGCGCCCATGTCACAAATAGCGAAGACGTCCGCGTTCGGCACCGTCACATACCTTTCGGCCGCCTCGAAGCGGCGGGGCACGGACAGCGATTGCCAGCGGTGGAGTTCAGATTGCTAGTACGACTTTAATAAACACAGAGGTAACAAACCATCACTTGCTCGGTCGTTGCCTAATCACTTCTTGCTTTATTTCACGGGAAAACGCCGATGGAATGCAGTGTAAAAAGGTAAACAATCACTGGCTGCAGAATGAATAGGCCTAACCTTGCGTCTGCCTCCGGCTTTTCTGTCGTTCTTTTTTTCGTTCTTCCTCGGTGATCACAGATGTCAGCGCTTACGATTTGCCACGCTCCACATTCCCGGCTTTTTATCCCTGATCTACGCGAGGTAGAAGCGTTCGAGCCGTCACAGTCCAGAGTAAACAACCGACGCACCCGAACAGATCCAACTCCACGACCCGACCGTGGCCCGACCGGCCCGCCGATCTCTCCACCTCGCCGCGCATGCGCACCGCCGATTTAGACGGAAATCACGTGGGCCGCTCTGTCAATTTCCGGAGAGATCTGTGAAATCCCGCAGAGCAAGTTCGGCGGAGTTTGGGGCGCTCCGTAGAGCGGGCGCTGCCAGAGATCTACGAGCGGAAGATGACCAACTTGAGCCAGATCTGCGAGCGGAATATGCGCGCTCCAAATGGAGCGCTTTTGGAGCGCTCGAGATCTGCGAGCGGAATTCACCATTAGATATAGCTTTGGACGACCCGAATGTTAACATTTAATGTAAAGTATTTATTATTCATATCATCTCGGAAACAATACAGTGAAACTACGTGTTTGCCTCAATAAGAGACGAGCCTTGGGTTTGCTGTCTGGTTAAGGGACAATCTCAATTCGTGTTATTACTGCACTGCTTTTATAGATGAATAAGATACCGTTACGTACATAAATACCCGAGTAAATAAAGGAAAACTTCTTAGTGTGTTACCTCGATAAATACGGTTTGGAGCGAGTCAATTCAGTTTTGACAGACTTTATTCTGTTTCGTCTCTTATTTAATGTTAACCTAGGTTAACTCTCTGGGAAATTCATGTCACTGCACAAATAATACGTCAGTTAAATCAACTAAATAACGCAACTAAAGAATGGTGTGCATATTAGGAGTACATAATTGAAACTTTATTAGTTTTATTTAATGGTAGTCTGCCAAAATAACATACAATTCTGCAGCATACTTTTGTACTCTCTAGGGGCTCAAGGCACTGCACAGATGTATCTTATTTCGATCGCTTCGAGATGCGCATAAACTTAAAGAGGAAGGTTCGAAATCTAAAACAGCAGTTCTATACTTATTTGAGATTTGAATTCCTCGCATTACAACCTCCCAAACGACAAAAACACTCGACAGAGGTTTTAAAGCATTTTGCAGTCAGTAAAGCGCCAATATATTTTTATCCTCTAAACGGCATTTGCTCATTCCTGTCTTTGTAAACCTCTAATGGAAACAGCCAAGCTCTGTATTATGGTCCAATATCTTTGGATGGCCATGCTCCGCTGAAAAGCATGAACGAATTTCGCCCGTAGACATAAAATCGAAGTCCTTCGTTGAGCCCACTTGAGATCTCAGCGGACAACAACAGATGGTAGCTTTGTGAGCGAGACTAAGTGTCGAGAGAGCTTTATCATTCCACCCGATATGCGTTATCACATGAAGCTATCTAGCTACCACCCGGCAAACTCGTCCTGCGAGGTCTCTCTCCGTCAGGACGGGAATCGGTTGCCGAGTGGGCTAACGCGTCTCAGCTCGGAGCGTGGAGCAAAAGCTTGTTCTGGGCACCTCCTGGGTTTGATCCACACAGACCCCGCCCGTTTCTGTCCGGATGAGTTTCGTACCGTCACGCGTTCGTGGGATCACTACTGCGTGATTCACGTTACAAACCCCAGGTTAGCGTTTGTACTGCACTGGCTAAATTTCTCATCTATAGCTAAGCGACCGGTCACCCGTTGAGGCGTAACAACATCGAGGCTGTATAAGCATACAAAGCGAGACAATTTTTTTTTCTGTCAGGAAATGGTAAAGTGTTTCAAGTGACCCGAGCGATTCCGAAGTCGTGAGCCTAAATAAGTGTCGTTAAATTGTTTATCATCTACTTTTTTAGCCACATCAAAGACCTTTTTTTTTTTCTCAATTCAACCGATAAGATATAGGTGCTTAAGATTTTTAGGACTAAAAATTAAGAAGAGTATTGTACTAATAAACGACAATTAAAAACGGTTAAATTTTTAATGAATCTAATTGCCTCACATCTATGATATATATATATATATATATATATATATATATACATATAACTTAATATTATCATCTGGTAAGTTACCCCCAGCTTGAAGTGTGCAAACGTCACCATTATACACAAAGGAGGCGATAACCATATTATAAATAATTACAGGCCATTATCGGTGTTACCAGTCTTTTCCACGGCACTTGAAAAATTATTCTTACACGCTTTGGCCACTTTTTCTGTAAATTTTCGGTATTAACAGACTCTCAGTTCGGCTTTCGCAAAGGTTAATCTACAAAAGCCGCCTTACTATTTCAAAAATAAATTATACTTCAAAATATAGAAATCGTTTGATGTTCTAAATCACGCAATACTACTTATAAAACTCAGTCGATATGGTGCACGCGGCGTACCACTCCTTTTACTTCAGTCACATCGAGCAAATGGGAAACCGTGTGTAGTTTTTGACAAGACGGTGAGAGTGCAGGCGAGCTGGTGGTAGCTAATCATGTCGTATTACACCTGAGACTGCGGTGGAAGAAATCGGAAGAACTTTCAGTAGAAGGAACAGACACAGAGAACGTCTCAATTTTTTTTTCTTTGTGTCGGTTCCTTCTACTGAAAGTTCTTCCGATTTCTTCCACCGCAGTCTCAGGTGTAATACGACATGATTAGTTTTTGACAGTCCTTTCTTTTCTTTCGAAAAGTTTCTTTCCGGTGTACCGCAAGGAAGTACACTTTGCCCCTTTTTATTTAATGTCTAATTAATTATCTAGTTATGATCAAAAACCAAGTGCAAACATTCTTTAAAAAAAAAAAAAATCTGGAGACGACAGAAGAAGAAGGGGACAAACATTGAACGTCTCACACGCAGCTACTAAAGTTTATTGTTTATTGACACAACCGTTTATATATCGTCTCTCACACACTGGTCTCCCAGAAATTGCACACGTCTTTGCGGCGTTCCACCACGGTACATCTTGTCATCACCTCAATTCAAAGCAACGACCTCTTCTCGTACACAATACAACACAGACATCTCCCGGAGATCGCACACGTCATTGTGACGTTCAACCACGGTACAGACATCGTCTTGTAAACAACAATGGCACAGGCAACAATTCAAAACAAAGCATCCTCCCCAAAGACCTAACCAAGTGCTCCCTCGTGCATCCGTTCACAGGCACCGCACACCCGCCTGATGAGGAACACAACTCATCAACAACAAAAATAAAAAAAATTGCAACAGCCAAAGCTTTTGGGTTGCTCTATCTAGTATTATCGACTGCTGACTGATACAATTTCCTACGGACGTAATTCTGATCGTATTCTCCAATACTCGTTTTGCACAATCCTATTCTTTGCTTAAGACCCATTTACTCTTTGTTCAATCAAGAGAGCGCAGCTGGTTACACATGCGGATGATACGAGAATGGTTCTCTATGTGGCCGATGCTGATATACTGTTGGGTAAAGCAAATTCCTCTCCAACAAATTTTGCATTGTGGTCTGAGAATAACGGTCTTGAGATAAACACAATGAAGTTCATAGCAATCTTGTTAAAGTAAAAGAATAAACGAATTTTCATATATCGTACACTTTCACTGGATACATCATCAATCTAACTAGTCCAAGAACATAAAACATTAAGCACATTTTTTCCGAGTAAGTGACCTGGGACTTTCATGTGAATTTTTTGATAACTAAACTCTCTCGGGTGATTGGTGTTGTCTCTAGGTGATGCAATATTTGGCCCCTCAACATTACAACTAAACTCTGGTATGTATTTTCAACCCCAATGAAATTGATGCCATTTGATTAATTTACAATATTATTATTATTATTATTACCTTGTATGGGTTACTACAACACAAACGAATATTAAAATCTTACGATTTATGGCCATTGTTCCTTATACAGACCACAGAGTGCCTTTATTTTCAAAATATGAAATAATTCCTGTTGAACGCATGCATGAGTACCGTTTACTTTGTTCTTTTCATTTATCGTTTGCATCTTTCACAGACTTCTTTTACGCTGGTTCTGAAATCACAAAGCATGAGAGTTACGTCAGCTTACGCCGCGGATACGCATGGGTCTTCCCTCTTTCCCGTACAAACTACCATTTACGATCCTTACATTGCAATGCATTCTTTGTTTTAAATGAATGCCTTACAAACAACATAAACGTGTATACGATCAGCAACCAAGACTTGCGATCGTATATCCTCGTTGCTTCGTAACTCAGTGTATCCTATCACATTTTTTTAAATTTATTACATTATTGTCCATAGTAATAGAGTGTATTGTACCAAAGCTGCTGCCAATGCAACGAATCCCGGAGGAAAGCTCATCGGAGAAAAACTTACCCACTTTTGTGCCGATCCGGAGAAGAAACGCCCACCAGTTTTTTCATAGACCCGGAGAAAAGTTCACCACGAAATAAATTAAGATGTAAAGTTGTCGGTTATCATTTACAGCAGGTCCATAGGTTTAAGCGCCTCTCACGCAGGCGGTACGCTGTGAAGCAAAGTTAGCGCGAAACGAGTTTTCGCACTTTACTTAAAGAAGGAGTTGATCAGCGTCTAACGTTTATCGCATAAGTTTGTTCCTTGAATGAGCAATTTATGCCGTACTAGTAGTTTTAATGCCAACCACAAAAAAAAAATGTAAAACAAAGCCCACCGTTCGTTTATGTAGACAATGTAACGGAGTGTACACATTTCACATTAAGAAGCTCTGCATCTCTGAAGTGGGCAAAATTTACAAATATAATAACAGTAAACTAAACGGATGAAAAAATAAAAAAATATCTGTTTAATTTAAATCAGAGTAATATCAACGCAGCTAGGAAATATTGATATTTTATGACTATATGCATTTTTAAACACCGCAGACGGTTTGATCAATTCTTCCGATCAGAGAGAACAGTACGGAAAAAGAATTACTGCAATTTTAACCACTTTTTGTTCATGAAAACCCCGCCATACTAGAACAAGAACAGCTTAGCGTTTTGTTAGCGGAAAAGCTGTTTTGGCTTTTCTTTTTCGCGATTGCATTCTGCTGCATAGCATAACTTTCAAAGTTTTCGTTTCTATCATTTGCGTTCCAAATAGATTTAAAAAAAAAATGTGCGTAACTGACGAACGAAGTTGGAGGTATAAACGAAGTTCAACGCATAAATTTTCTTTCAAAACCACTGCTTTTTTGCTCGTGTTCAATCCTATATAAATCTTTCTTATGTGATGACTCTTTGATCTAAATACAGAACATATGCGCCCTACATTCATCGACTCTAATGCGTACATTGAAAACATGAAATCATGAACGTACGATTAATAAAGAAATGCCGTTTGTGACTATATTTGCAGGAAAGGTTTGATTTCAATCATCCCAGTAAAAGCGGTCTGCTTTATATCGCCATTTTAGTCAGCTTGATTTTTATTCTCCACCCTTGCTGCAGCCCTCGTTCCGCCATTGTGTCAACCAATTTCGTGTGGGTGTTACAATATTTATTTCTGACGTAGCCGAGACAAAGGAAATACGACCTTTTTTATTTTCCATTCGAATAAGCTACGATTTGAAACCACCTCTTCTTGAACATTTGCAATGCGGCGTCGGTATACTAAGGTAATTTCCTAAATAAATATCCCGGAATTACTCAAGTTGCAGCTCTCTACACTGTTTTTTTTTTTGCGCCGATCGGAATTATTTATTTTATTTTCGTCGAACGACGCCTGACGTGTTACAAAACTTTTTCATGTTAAAAAAAAAATTCGGCTAGTGAAGTGCAGATTTACCGCGTGCACATTAGGTATCCCAGCATACTTCAGTTGAGTGAAGGCTCGATTCTTGGATTCGTGGGTGAGCTTTTTTTTGCATCCGTAAAAAGACCGGTGAGTTGTGACAGTTTTGCAGTAAGCTTGTCTCCGGTGAGCTTCTCTTCGCAGCCCCAATGCAACAGGAGTCCCAGACCCAGTCAAGCCATTTCTAACACCTCTTTCTCTGAAACTTTTTCTAGTTGTCCTGGAAAATGAAGCTTTTATTTGATATGATTTGATGCGGAAACCTCGGATTTGCATCCAAAAAGGGCTTCTGTAATAAGGTACTTGAATATGTGAGGGCTGACAATTATGAAAAGCGAACACTCCACGCATTTGCGATTGTAGTTAGATGCTTTGCTCGCATGAATAACTCCGGGAGGCATTGCAACTATGAAAAATTGCGAAATTAGCACATTTAATGGTTGACCTTAGAGTTCTATATGAGTAATTTATCCCTCATCGTAAATGTGGTTACTCAATAACCACACACCTTCTTGTTAATTGCTTCTTACAGATTAGCAAGGTTCTTTAAGGGCAACGTTAAATTCGCATAAAAAACATCTGACATCCACGTCAGAAAAGCGGCTTTTTTGTTGTTTACACCTATCTGACTAGACATACCTTTTTGTAAAATATAGCAACGCAAAAACAAGAGTCTTGCGAATCACACGAAGGATTTTCCGTCTAATCACCGGTGTTAAACATGACTTCTTACTTCGACCTTCGTTGCGGAGGAATATAGTTGAAGTAGCACTTGGTGTTTGAACTACCACAGCGCTGCAATTTATGGCAAAACTCCGGTAGTGCCTTAGAGAGAGCATGCTTTCTAATATATTTTGTTTTGCTGAACGGGGTTTTATTTCTTTGCTTCAACAGCTCAAGTATCATCTCCGTGATATCTGGAACGAAGAATTCACGGATCCGTTTCTGCTGCGTTGGTTGAGAGGTACGTTTCAACCTAATCAAGACAAAGCAAAATTACCAAACGCCGAACGTGGGCACCCATGTCAACTTCAAAATGAACTAACGAAGGGTATTTGATGCTAAGAAATCCAAAGATATTATAGTGTATTCTAAAGCAGTATATATATTTTCTTTGAATAAAAAATAGTAGACACATCAAACTGTTCTTGGTGATGCTCCGGTTATGACTCACTGCCTTTACAGTGTAAACAATGTACAGCACGACTTCTCGCATTGGGTTAATTTTATTTACTCTAAATTATAACTTTCCTTACGCAGCTCGCGACTTCGACGTAAACAAGTCGGAGAAACTGCTGAGAGATGTAAGTATTTTGGCTCTTCCGCAACGTTAGACTCTTGACCATCATTCGCGAAATTTTGATGACTTCTAATCAGAAACTTAGCAGCAGGCGTTCGGTTGGTGTCTTCCATCAGGCTATGGCAAGTCTCAGATATTTTTTTATTTTTATAAATGAATATTACCTCGGGACCGTAACCAACTCCTAATACGAACGCAAGGAACTAAAACAAAGTGTCTTCGGAATCGTGCATACAATCAAGATATAAATCAATCAATCAATTAACCAATCAATAATCCAATCGATCAATCATGATTTTGCTACAAATATGGCATATTAAGACACTATGTAAACTCCGGGGGCACAAAGTTAAAATCTTTGACACTACAAGGCCTCTGCAGCCTTTCAATTGACAGAGGGTGACCAGCCAAACAATCAAGGAATAAGAAACAGACGCACACCAGTCGTTGCATTGACGTTACTTGATCAGACATAACGGGGGAAAGGGCTGCGTGAGAAGGTAGCTTCCGCTGAGTTAAAGGGACGCTTCTTGCCAATAGAAAGAAGGGCAGACTAAAGTCACGCACCAGCCTTGTATATGTTTTCCTGCACTTTTAAGTTGTGTTGTCTCGTTGAGCAAAGCTAAGTCACCGAATTTAGCATTGTAGAGAGTGGGTTAACGGAAGTTAAAAATGTGCCGAAATAATAGTTGGGTTTATAGAAGAGTTTTACCAAATTCGCTTTGGTGTATACAGATTCATTTTAAATTGTACAACGTATGATGAAAACCGCAACGTGAGTGTGAGGGTATATTAGCTTCAGGATACCAATATATTATCTACGAATATGTTTCAACTCCCACAGCTCTCAAACACCTGACAGAATTCATTTTGATGCTTTTATTTATTGGAAAACGTATATATTTATTTTACAGTGGGAGATATTTAACGCATAATATCTTGAGAAAGATAGGAAGTGAATATTTAAATATTTTGTTTTTAGTTCACTTCAAATATATCAGGACGGGAGAACTGCTATTGGAAAAATTTTAGTGTGAATAAAGTCATCACACAAAATAATATTAACCCAGTTCCTCTTCAAATATGTGTACCGCATCACACAAAGCTCCAATGGGCTAATACGGAGGGCCAAATTAACTGATGACTGATGGAGTTCGGCCCCCGGCGGGTTCTTCAAACTGCGAGTTCTGCAGCCCCCAAAAAGCAAAATGCGTTCGAGTCATATTCACACTGCTTTCTACAGCTCCTGCGACAATGATCCCACACAGTAATTCTTTATTTCGGCACAATTAAAAAAGAAGAGACAAGTTTTCAGCAAAAGAAGAAGACAAAAAGTATGACACGCAAGAAAGACTTTATAAAAAGATACCCAGCGAAGAAGACATACATTGTGCGTAGCACGCTGTAATCTCACAGATAACGAAGACGGATATATGAACGCTCAGATCGACCATATGAGATTAATGATGTGCTATTTCTTTGAACTCTCGATTTAAGTAACGCTTACTTTGTTACTATCTTGCCTGGTTGGCTTATTGCTTAATGTAGATGCCCCTTGAAACAAAAAAAATGGTTGATGTCCTTTATCATCAAAAAAACAAACGCCTACCTACCACGTAGATGGTGTATTCTGCGCCACAGAAATCACAATAAGCATTCAACCTGCGATAATATTGGAGTCAATACAAAAACACAGAAGCTCGATCATGTCGACAAAGGCCAATAAGCAGAATGTGTTGAGCGCAAACTACCACCTCGCAGGACCACCTTGCAGAAAGTGGCGTCACGTGAGTTGAGGTCACATGACGTGGTAGGGTGACGTCAATGTTCTTGCTAGATTTAGTGAACAAAACACGAGTGACAAGAGGTTACGTGTTCTTCACGTAACTTTTGTTTTTTCCTCTAAATTTAGAGGGCACGCGGACACCACGTGACAATATTTCTCCTATGTACGTATTTAGCGATGGATTTGAAGGGACTGTCCTACATGACATACCTTCATTGCAATTCTTCGTGACAAATTTTGATGACAATTTTCGCGTAAACTTCGGCTAATTAAAGAAGTTTCTTGCTAAAATGTATACTCTTATCTTTTATGTAAAGCGAAAGAATCCCTAAAACATGACATACGGACACCACGTGATGAATTCATAGGCTGCTACCGGCCGCTTCAGACCTGTGACCCTCATTGCTTTTGGTAGTTCCCGAAACAATATGGTGATTTATGGCCATGAAATATTTACTTCAAACACATAAAATTTAGTGTAAACTTTCAAAAAGCACTGGACAGTAAACCGCTATTTTTTTAGCGCTCACGTTTTCTGTTTCTTTGCAAGATAAATAACCTTAAATTGGATGGGCATGATATTGACAGCTCAGCTTAAAACGTAGCGGTTGAATGTGTGCAACGAAGTTAGCGACGAAAACCGTATAAAATATGAACAAAAAGCTCCCTCTGCTGAAGTCATTTGTATTTCGTATTGTTTCTCACGTAGCTAATCAGGTTAACTACTACTCTACTGGTGCTGCAATTCTTGTGTGAGAGTTCGTCATCGAACGCCTACCATTTGGTCCCAGAACTACCTTTGTAGAAAATTACAGTTCAAAAATAAAGTGATCAGGACATTTTTCCTAAAAACCAATAGGTTTGATATTAAGAACAAGAACCGGGATGCACGTGACTTTTAAGAAATCAAAGAGGGCTCGAGAGCAGCGACAAATATCTATGTATATAAACATGCCAATGGAAGTTGCACTAGTACCCGTAAAGGCCGTGGCGCAAACTTGAGATGAATTAGTTCAATGTGTTTCTTGTGTTTTCGTTGATGCATACATCCAAGCTGAGTTCTTCTTTTGTTTTTATTCTAGAACATTCTTTGGCGGCAACGGGAGAATATCGACTCGATTATCGAGACTTACGAAAATCCAGAGGTGAGCGTGTGTCTCTTTCGAATTAATTTTAATAATTAGTGGTATGTATAGACCCCATCTTCAGTTGAGACATGCAATTTGTCCGAAACTTCGCACTAGTGCTTGAGGCGCCTTCTCCCAAACTTTGCATTGATCATTAATGCTTCTTAATGTATACATGATAAACGCTCAAGCATGCAGTACATTAATTAAACATGTGCTGCATGCTGGAGCGTCTTTTATGTACTACATGGAAACAGATTCCTTCGAGTGCTAGAAGTAGAACAGTGAACATTTCACAAAAAAAAAAAAAAATTTTATGGCGGACAAAAAAAAACGAAACCGTGTGCGCTTAGTACGTTTTTACGAATAGCTGGTGGTTCTTTATATATAAATTTTTCCATAGGACATAGAAGAACTGCGAGATTAAAGAAACGCAGCCTTATATTCAATGTTTATTTATCTTCCTTTCTTTGTTTTATATTCCGTAACTTCTGACTTTCAAATGCAAATTTAAGTTCAAATGCAAATTTAATCCAAACAATAATTTAGTCAAAAATTTTAGTGAAGAGACTAATTTCAACACGTATTTACATAATAGGAACTCATTCTTGCGATGTTCCCTTAATTTTATATACGTGTTTTTCCAGCTCGAAGGTAACATAAAGTGTTCCAGTCGACCACCTGCAAAATTTGGTTAATGTCAGCGCTCTCCCTTTTGCCGAAATATATGTCAATGTCTTTTTTTCCGTTTCTGCATCAGGTTAGCATTTCGATTGATCTTGATGACAGAAATTTGGATGCGACATTTTACATTGTGTACAGCTCACCAGATTTGCCGGTCATCCGATTACGCTTTGAAGCTAAGTAAAAACGAAAATGATATTTTAGGTGCTGAGGCTCTACTTTCCTGGCGGTCAGTGCAACCGTGATCGCGAAGGCCGACCCTTTTGGCTCATCCGTTTCGGCAACGCGGACTTCAAAGGTAACATTGAAGACTTCAGCAGCACTGTAACAGTCAGACGCTGTTGGAAGCACTAAGACATTACTCTTGGCTGTACATTAACGCAGACGTACAATGCTAGGTTCGTCAAAGGTATTTCAAGTTGCAGTGAACCCGTGAACCGTATAGTGGTGCGGACCAACGAAATCGACGTACAAGCACCTCTGTTCTGCTGTAGGAAGTGTTACTTTCGACAGTAAGAAAGAGGGAGGGGTGCAAATATTTTTAGTTCCAAAAACGTTCCTTGTGTGGAATAATACATTTCTCTGAGTGCTTGTTTATTTTTGTTTGTTCAGAACATAAAACTATTTAGTGTTTGAAGGTTTCGATGTGCCACCAGTCACCATAACATGCACTGCCCTGCAGGCTTGACATGCTACGTATACACTTAAGATTCTATCAGGCATGTGTAAAAGATTGCCGGCTTTTACAGGCCTAATTACTTTACGGCAGTCCATCATGGCTTCTCTGCTTTGTCTTGGGAACGTTCTCACTTTTCTATTGTATTTGTGGCCCTAAAACCTCTAAAACGTCCTTAATTGTATTAAATTCAAACAATTTTACCGACTACCTGAGTTCCGAGCATGATGCCAATGGACGAGTTCTCGTAAGCAGTGATCACAACGGACGATCTTCCCTTTTCACGCTTCTCAGCGAAGAGCCAGAGAGTTCCTATTGAAACCTTGACAGGCCAGAATTTCTCAGATGCTAATAAAGCTGCAGGAGCGTGTCACGTTATTTTTCCTTCCCCATATCACTGAGAATGATAGCAATATCAAATGGTACGCTCGAAGCCCCCACCGTGGTCCACCTTATGAAAAACTAAAATAGACAGGCTGGCTCAGCTGCTTATCGGAAAGAAAGTGGTGTCCAAGTTAATCGAAAACGTTATCTAGAAGCCGCCACCTTATGTCAATATATTGCAAGGTGCTTATGGTTGGTGGTGGAGAAGTGGCAGTGCGGGAATCAGTATATTTGTTGTTAGAAAATACCGTTTTTCATTTGACAGTGTACGTTGGATTTTTAACAATCTCATTTAGGAATAAATAAAATCCTGTTAAGCTGTAAAGCAAAAATCATTAGGAACGATATTTATTCACACAGGAATGTTGCAGTGCGTATCAAAGGAGGCGTTGGTCAAGCATGTCACATACATCGTTGAAAAGATCATCGCAGACATGAAGGCGCAAAGCAAAAAGGTGAACCCAAAGACGATTTTGACATCGGTGACGTCATCTAAAGATATAACCTGACAGTCATATTTTTAAACCGGTTCACAGATAGGCAGTGTTCCAGCATATAGGAAAGACGCTTCCACAAGTAAAGCTGTAGTAATCGAATTGAACTAAGGAACGTTTGAAAAATTAAAAGTGTGGCGAGGTTCAGTAAAAATCTAAACTGCTTTTCTTACTAGATTTCGTTCCCCTGTAACTTGGTAAATAGCAAAGCTACGGCAGCTTAGAGCCAATCAGAGCAATTGTGGCAAGCACTTGATAGTTTAAAACAAGGGTACAAGGGCGACACCGTAACCCAAGCAGTTAGAGAATAGGAACAGAGAAACACCCCTCTTAACCCGGATCCTCTTTGTGTGTTTCAGACGTCCCTTTCGTCCCCCGAAGGGATTAAGCTGCGGCTCAAAATTTGTACAAAAGAGGGCTTTCTCTGTCTCCTGCTCCTGGCTGTGCCATCACTGCGCGCGACTCGTGAGATAGAGTAAAAGTCTATTGTCTCCCTCCGACGCGTTTATTGGCTCCTTGAGACCGTAGCCTTCACCGTTTGCCAAGTTACGGTGAGACCTATGGTCTAGGCCCAGCGAAGAGGCGCAAAAAGAAGCAGGAAGAGGTATAAGTAATAATTTATTCACAATACATATCCATGTATTGTACATACATATGGTAGGGCACGGCAAAAAAGCTGTCCAAGCAGCTCGACTGGTCCGCTGCCCCGTCACAGGTACACAGAGGTGAAGAAAACTAAAGTTATTTCTAATAAAAAGATCCCTTAACAAAAGCACAACAAAACAAAATAAATGTCAACACAAATAAAGTGAAAAAAGGTTAAAATTTATGAGCATTGTAGGCTTTCAGCTTTATACAATAGTTGCAAAATGCTTTGAAGAAATGTCTACACTGCGAACTTATTCCGCTTCGCCTAGAGGAAAACTGGGCAACAACAAAACAGCTAATGTATATATTTAAATATATAATTGGCAAAGTTTACATAGGCTATAATTTATTATATTAATATTTTTAAATTGATGAAAGTATTTGTTGGTCAGATCCTTTTATTAATTTGAATGTCGTAATCTGTGGGGGATGTTTCTACCATTCCGAAGTCCGTTGACGAGTGTACTGTTTTTGTGAATTTTGTTTTCTGAATAATACCAAATTTAGAAAAAATACATATTATTTTCAAAATAACCTTGCCTATACTTCGCGCTAAGCCCTTATCCGTCGTGTTAGCTTTTTTTAAAAATAATTTAAATAATAAAAGTGTATCACCTGTGGAAATTGTACGGCACGTTACACGAGCCTGAGTGCACTCGTTTGCAATAAGAATGTTCTATGTATATTTGTTTTATTGTAATATGCCAAACCAGGCAATTATAAATAAAATGAAATTAAAAAGAACAAACGTGTTGTAAAATAGTCATTTGACACTTAACGGAGCAGGAAACAACGTTTATGTAGGAAACCAATGATACCAGCAATTATTTAAATGATGCCGTCTATGTGCTTAGTTCATGGAATGTACTTACTAATATAGTTAATGTAGAACTTAGTATTTCAATGGGGGAACAGTGCAAGATGATGCCGCTAGAAAGATTAACAATCTTATGTTTTGGGACTAAAAAGCATATGATTTTTGTATTATTCTCACTTATTATTAAAATATTTTTTGAGGTAGACCAAGTTTCTAGCCCTTTTGTGACGTTATTTGTTGTTTGTATAAAATAATTGCAATTTCGAGCCGCTAAGAAGATGTGTCCATATTCACCCAGAATTTTTTTATTTATTTATAACGCGATTGAAAACGTTTCGATGCCTCCTTGCTGGGTTATATTGAATCTCGCCGACATAAACAGCTGTATATAAAATTAATATTTAAACCTGACATGTGTATTTTACTTCATACCGCGGTACAAGAACACGTCATAAGAAAGGGCACATAACGCTTAAAGTTGCAACTTCTTTGAAAGAAAAAAACATTTTCTGAGGTTTTCTGTATTTTTCATGGTGAGCAATTATGTCGAATTGTGTATTCCAGTGAGGCAGTGTGCTTTCCTAGCCATTTCTCTAGATTGGGATTGACTATTTCTGAGTATTGTCTATCTAGTTTATAAGAAAACGATTTTTAATGTGGTGTGTGGGTAACAATCTAATTTTGTTGCGCCATTCGGCGGCATATCATCATCATCATCATCATTTATTAGTGCTTGAAGGCCCAGGGGGAATTGTGCGAGGGAGTCAGCACTTCAAAAAACCAACAAATAACACTATTTATCAACAAAAACACGCTGTAATCTAGTTATGAGTTAGAAAAAAATAAGCTAATGGGTGCAGAAAATTTCTGAGTGTAAGATAAGGAAACAATTACGTCAGGCAGTGAGTTTTAGTTGTCAATAGTTAACTTATTTATTTATTTGGTGATACTGCCAGCATTCTGTAGAACGCCCAGGCAGGAGGTGTACAAAAACAATATTCAAAAACAAGCGGAAGCAGTGCGAACAAACAGACAGAGCCACTACTCAACAAAGTGCGAGAGTAGTGCTTCACTAAAAGTATCTAATGATCTCAAATTTACAACGCTTTCAGGAAGCTCATTCCACTCAGCGGTAGTTCTAGGAAAAAAGGATGCTTCAAACAAAGTTTGAATAAACCGGTACAGTTTGAATTAACCGGTACAGTTTGCCGTTTAATTAAAACGGTACGGTTTGCCGGTCACCGGTCACCCGTCTGTGTAACATGGTCACCGGTTTGAGAAAACGTACGACAACTTTGCCCAAACGAGTCGTCCATTTCCCCAGACAAGCGACCTGTTTGCCAAAGGAGTGACTTGTTTGGCCAAATAGGTGACCGTTATCGTTCATACGGGGGACCCCTTTGAGCCACACGGGCGACCCCTTTGGCAAAGTGGTGACCGGTATGGCTAAACTGTTACCGGTATGAACCCGTTTACTTTCATATAGGGGCCAACAACAGTTCTTCAAAGATTCGCCTATTTGCAGACGACTGTGTGGTATACCGTCAAATAGCTAGTCAAAGCGACTGCCTAACTCTTGAAAGTGATTTGGATATCATACTTTCATGGTGTGACACGTGGGAAACGCAGATACATATAGATAAAACAAAAATAATGAGATTTACCAATCGTCGCTCATCTTTTCATTACGACTACAAAGTTATAGATTCAAAATTAGATAAAGTATCCACATATAAATATTTAGGAGTCCACTTAACTTCCAACCTCTCCTGGAACACTCATCTAGATTATATCCTTAGGAGGGCTAACCAGTCACTTGGTTTTTTAAGAAGGCGTTTATATATGGCAACAGCAGAAACAAAACTACTTGCATACTCTACCCTCATTAGGCCAAATTTGGAATATGCAGCTATAATTTGGAACCCGCATCACAAATATTTAATTAATAATTTAGAATCATTACAAAGCAGGGCCACCAGGTTTATACTAAAAACGTATGCACCTATAAGCGTCAGTCAACTTAAGAGGTCACTTGGTTTATTGACTCTCCACCAGCGAAGATACCTCGCAAGGTTATCCTATTTTCATAAACTCTATCATAGTACCTCAGATTTCCGTCAAAACAACATTCTCCCACTGGCTCGCATTTCCCCTCGTCATGATCATTGTTACAAAGTTCATATTCCATTTGCAGGAACTAATCTGTTTAAATACTCCCCGTTCGTACAAGCGGCGACCGAATGGAATGAGTTGGCAAGCGAAATTGCGACGGACACTGATCATGATACATTTATGTTGTTATTGCGTGAATCTTTAGTGTGAATGAATCATATATTGCCCTGTATGTTTGTTACTCGCTCGCTGGGTCTATTTCTTTTTTTCTAGCAGGTCGACTACCTCCAATGATGTGAGTGCGTGTCTGGCTTTTTTTGTTATGTAATGTCTTCCCCTCATGGTTCTGTTTAGCGTGACACGATGTCTTCTATTTTTTTCTTGTGAAATATTGTATGATTATGTAAACGTTTACACGACACCCCCCTCTATGGAATAAATAAATAATAAATAAATGTTTTTTTTTGTTTTTTTCAGTAGGGTAGCGGATTGGCGAAATCCTGATACGCTTGCGTAAGGCGAATAGTCGGAATAACTAATACGGAGGGCTCTGCTTTGAACGGATTCCAGGTTGTTAGTTAAATATGTCTGCCACGGTGACCATATGGAAGAAGTGAATTCTAGCTTAGTTCTGACCAAGGTAGTTGTTTTACTGGGGATGTAGCTTGTCTGAGGTTACGGCGAAAAAATCCGAGAGTGCCGTTAGCATCGGCGATGACAGATATTATGTGAGGGGTCCATGACAGGTCAGATGTCAAATTAATTACTAGATATTTATACGATGAACAAGCAGTTGTGGGATGCTAAAAAGGTGGTAAGAGGAGGATAGAACATGTGATCTGCGGGAGAAACTGGCGATTTACATTTATTATAGTTTAAAGCAATCTGCCATTTATGACACCACTGAATTATAAGTCGGAGATCGTTCTGCAAGCTAAGTTGATCGTGGCGTGAATGAATCGGTCTATAGATGACACAGTCATCGGCGAACAAACGTACTTCCGAAGTGATGCCATGGTGATCATTAATGTAGATTAGAAAAAGAAGAGGGCCAAGAATGGTTGTCTGAGGGACGTTACTGTGGTTTTGGTAAATTTTACATTGTTAATATAACTGTACTGAGTGCGATTAGTGAGGAATTCAGAAATCCAATTGACTACAGAGGGGTCAAAATTAATATCTCTTAGTTTCATTAAAAAACCTTGATGAGGGACCTTGTCGAATGCTTTGGAGAAGTCAATGAAGATTATTATAATGCAATTAAATGCAAAGGTGCAAGCGAACTGGATAAGCATGACGAAAATAATCCCTGAAGAAGGGGAACAAAAGGGACAAAGGACAAACACAAATCTCCCAAGACAGCTAGGTGACTAGTGCGCGACCGAAAAAATCCGCCTGGTCCGGGTATCGATCCCGGGACCTCTCCATTACAGGTGGAGCGGTCTATCAACTGAGCTAACCAGGGGTTAGCCGTCAGTAGAGCAAACGGGTTTTATCAGCCGCCACCAGTCTACACCAACGAGGGTGAAGCTTGCAATTTAAGGTTATTATTATAATCCAATAAAATGCAAAGGTGCAAGCGAGCTGGATAAGAGTGACGAAAATAATCCCTGGAGAAGGGGAACAAGAGGGACAAAGGACAACACAAATCTCCAAACACAGCTAGGCGACTGGTGCGCGACCGAAAAAATCCGCCTAGTTCGGGTATCGAACCCGGGACCTCTCCATTACAGGTGGAACGCTCTACCAACTGAGCTAACCAGGAGTTAGACGTCAGTAGAGCAAACGGGTTTTATCAGCCGCCACCAGTCTACACCAACGAGGGTGAAGCTTGCAATTTAAGGTTATTATTATAATCCAATAAAATGGAAAGGTGCAAGCGAGCTGGATAAGAGTGACGAAACTAAAGTAAGGGTTCAGTGCAAAAGTGTGTTGTTTTCAAGAATTCTTGGGAAGAGATGGCTGCCAAAGAGACAAACTTATTTGTTTCCACACTTATCGCAAAGGGCATAAGAACAGCTTATTGAGATCGCAGGTATCTTGATGCCACCGATTGCCGTCCTAATTTGTTTCCGCTAAATATACCTTGTTTTTCGTCAGTTTTGTATATTAGTGAATATTTAAAATAGAGTTTCTTTTGACGCTTGGACATTTATATCGCTTTTGAAAGAGCACTCTTTTCGCTTTGCACCGCAGGACACTGATATGTGGTGAGTTGGTATATCCTGAACTCAGCGTCTTTGCTGCCAATATTTTGTTACAGCTGGGGAAGCTCGTGGATACCATTACCGTCGTTTTTGACTTCGACAACTTTGGCATCCGACAAGTGTACAGTCACCAAGGTAAATACTTAAAATGTTACCGGCTATGGAATGCATTTTGACGTTCATGACAGTCTCTTTTCTTTTCAGTGGTCGAGTTCGTTTATCTCATCATGGTACTCTACGAAAGTTACTACCCTGAGATGCTTGAACAATGTTTCGTCATTAACGGTGAGTTAAGCATCATGCTAGTGAAAGTCTCCTGTTTTTGACTATAAACTTCCATATAATTACATGACGCTGGTGTTTTCAGGCTTGCTCTTAGGAATACTTTTGTTAGTCGTTAGAACCTTGACACTCGGTTTAATCACTCCGGTTTGAATTAAGATGGTGGCAGTGTTGCAAAATATTGTCAATGCAGTACGTCCTCCGCGCGTTAATATAAGGTTGAAATAGTATGAAGTTGGCACGCCTAAAAAAGTTGTTCGCTACGGTCTGGGGTTTCGTTGCCCAAAACAGTGATCAAATTCTCCCCTCGGAAAAAACAGGCAATAATATTATAATAAATTGCTCCTTTTCAGCAGTAACCAAATTCTTACTGCCAGCGAGGCGTCTAAGTGTACGCCAGTGCAAACTCTCTTGCAAATCTAGACGATGTCGTTTCCCTGCGATTTCTCTTGTTTGATTTATAAATTATCAGCCTCGTATACTGTTCTATCCTCAAATGTGATTTAATCTGGGTTTTGAACCAAATGTTTCACGCACGCTCTGTCCCAGCACAAGTTGCAACGTCTGGTTACAACGTTTCTCACACTATTATTTTAAGCTATGTGACTTTCATGAATTAGGATTACGGACTCATCGCACGCACTGTATGGACGTAGATATGGGGGCTTTTTATAGTAGCCGTCTGTATTTTGGTGTCATGAATGTTTAATAACTTATACGTCATTGCAAATAATAATTTGTGCATGTTTTAACTTAACCACTTTTTTATCACATCATTTCAGCGCCATTTCGTAAGTTAACTGAACTTACATTTTCAAAACATTTTGGTTTATTACGGCTCCATCTATTTATACATTCATGGTGTAGTAAGAGCATGACCCAATGGGATGGCTCCAGAGAGCAAACCTGCTTGTTCTTACTTTTACGCTGCAATCCGCGCTATGTCCCAAAAACTTTGTGGAAAATGACACCGATCGCATCCCATCGTCGGAAGGGTAGAAACAATTGAATAAGCAACCATTCTGTGATTTATGCGCTATCGCTCAGAGGCGCCTCATAGTTGCACGTGAACGTACCGTACACCTCAAGTGAATTACAGGTGGCTTATAAAGAGAGGTTCTATTAGACTGAGCCTCGCGAATGGCGAAGTCCTGTACTCGTTGGTTTCTAAAATACAAGCGTGACTGCACTCAAAGTATTTTGTTGTTAGAACTGTATCTGCCTGAAAACGTTTTAAAGTTATTTCGTCGAGTACGGCGGTTAGAAATAACCGTATTATACGAGAAGATAAGTGCGTGGGGTGTTCATAAACGCTGATCTGCTTTCACAGCCTGGTGCTATGCTTGAATGACAAGCTATGTCGTTAGTTGTTGTGTTAACATGTATTCAAGTAGAGGTGGGATCCATCCCATGCACCAAAGTTTCTTCTTAATTTTTTTGTATCCCAACATAGTTGTTCATCTCGATTTGATGAGCATGCATGAATAAACAACCAGTGACTTGCCTATTACCAGAGAATACGTCATTACGGTGCCCCATACTAGAATGTAAGTGCGACGTACGCTTGCAATTAACTTTGGCAGGCTCACAATAGGTTCTTTTTGAAAGAATGTTGTCTTAGTAGCAGCTGCGTCGATTATATATGCTAGCTATTTATTGGGCATCCACTTTGAGCATTATTAGACATGAGTGTTGGATCAGCGTTCGGCGTGAACTCGGAACCAATCCTACGCTTTGCGTAGGTAGTGATTACAGAAATGTTATTGCCGCCAGCGTTGTTTTATAGACTTTTGAATGCCGATACTACAAACCCGGGCACGGGGTTTGGACTGACGCTTTAAGTTGACAAAAATATTGCGGTGTGGGTAAGATTATACTGCCTAGAGCTTAGTCTGCCTCAACGGACAACTTGTCCCTCAGCTGTCGATGAGACATTTAGCCAGTGCAGTACAACCGCTAGCCTGGGATCTTTCACGTGCATCACGCAGTAGTCATACACGATCGCACGCCGGTACGATTCTTAACCAGTCTATCTATGCTGGAACGCAAACTGAATGATGTAGATAACTGCATCGGGCACTGATTGGCTCTTCTCTCGGGTCACGTGACATGACGTTGAAATGTAGTTTTTCCCTATGCAGTTCGAGCTATGCTCGTAAAACGATGCAGTTGGTGGTGACGTCAAAATGTCGTCACGATGCACTTTGACGATGCAGTTAACTGAGTGGTCGACGCGAAGCCAAAGATCAATCTGCATCGTAAAAAAATGGCGACTTTAACATATGCATCTCTACTGTTGGGTTCGCCAGCGGATCGAGATTTTAGAGATCACCGGGATGCTTTCGAGGCGAGCGATGTGAGATTTGTGGGCAAATACCGGCTGACCAAAGGGGTGACTCGCTGGCTGCGTGACCAGCTTCGCGGAAAGCTCCAGCGTTGTCTTGAAGGGCCCCGTGTGCTGACGGTCGAACAACAAGTCCTCGCAGCTCTACGCTTTTACGCCGCTGGTGGCTTCCAGGGAACCGTCGGGAGCAACGAAAACATTGGTGTTCTCTAGTGCTCTGTGAGTCGCGTACTTGTTGATGTCACCAACGCTATCATCGATTGCGTCGGATCGAAGTGGCTGTGTTTCCAACAAACTCAAGCAGAGAAGGCGCTCACAAAAAGGAAGTCCTTCGAGCGATGCAAGTTCAGCGGCGTCATCGATAAATGTTCTAAATACTCTTACACGATATAACACGATTGTGTTTTCATTTGAGTGCACCCCATATAAGTGATTTGGCTGAGCGAAATGCCAAGCAAGCAACGGCAACAGGCTTAAGTTGAGCTAGTTCGTTCATACTTCAGGTGGATAGAGAGAGATATATGCTTTATTTTAAAGCAACTACTTCAGGTCAGGCCAGCTGAACTAGAATAAACATACACATAAAGAAAAGACCATACACACCGTGGGACTAACAACTGATTTTCTTCTTCCCCCTCTTCTACTACGAACCCAAATTGAGAGAAATATTCTCTTTTCTTCTTTTTTGCTTACTACTTCACCGAAAATTTAACCCCCGAAGGAACATTTTTTCTTTCTCGTGCAGCACGAGAGAAGTTGCACTAACGCACTCAAACATAGCCAACAAGTAAAATTTGTCGTTAGTTGTTTATACAGCAGGAGGTTAGTCTGCCTGAACATGGCGACATTGTTACCCACTGTAGATAAGCAACTTAGCCAGTGCAGTACGACTGCCAGCCCGGGGTCTTTAACATGCATCACGCAGTACACGACCGCACGCCGGTAAGATGCTCATCCAACAGATCGAAACGGGCAGGAGCGGGGATTGAACCCACGATCCCGGGGTTCTGCAGCGCGAGCTTTCGCTCCACGTGCTCCGAGCTGGTGTGCGCGAGCCTACTCGGCGATTCTCCGAAATTCCCTGTAGGGAAAAAAAGAACGATGTAGTTTCAACTCAATCGCCACTGTTCGGCGACGTCACCGGACACTTCACGGTGCAGTTCTCTTCCGATGTAGTTTGTTGGCGATGGAGATTAGGCTCCTCCCACCGGCGACGTCACGATTCAGTTTCTCCACCGCTTTTTCCAGCATAGACAGGCAGATTGAAACGGGCAGGGGTGTTGATTGAACCCAGGATCTCTGGGCTCTGCAGCGCGAGCTTTCGCTCCACGTTCTCCGAGCTGGTGTCCGCTAGCTCACTTGGCCTCCGATTCCCCCCCCCCCCCCCCCCCCCCTTTCAGTTCACAAGCGAGCGTTCATAGCAGGCTTGCTCGGAGCATTGTCCTCGCTTTTTTAGCTTTTTTCTTCGCTCGCATTTGTTGTAAAATAAAATGCAGGAAAGACACGGCAGACATTATATGGCAAACATATCTCCGCAGAAAAAAAAAACAACAGCACTTTTAGCGCATACCTCCGAACAGTTCGAAGTTAAGAAACGACTAACGTTTGTTTTTTCTTTCGTTTGCAACACTCTCGGCAGTTCCAAGCTTCTTTAAGATCTTCTGGAAGTTCATCAGACCCTTCTTGACTGAAAGAACAGCTGGAAAGATTCAAATATTTTCACGCGGTAAGAAGCTAAGCGCATATAATTTCTTTGTCTTTAGAAGTTTCGTGTAAGCCGTTTTCGTGCAGAGAAGACTTATAATTGTTTATGCATAAACGAGGACTTCTATCTATTTTAGATGTACCCTCAACAGGTACAGAAATGATGAAGTGTCCTGGCGTACCTTTCCGGTGTATAGGCATGGGCAATGTGAACTGCGTCAATGTGAACGCAGCCGGTGAAGGCTAAATGCTGCATGAATCATGTTATCTTATGTTGCACGAGTAGCAGAGGTGATGAGAAAGGGAAAAATAACGAGACGCGGGGGGCTGCGGAGCTGCGGTTGAGCCATGATATGGCGGAGAGATTTTTAGACCGAATGTAAAGGAAGGTTGTGGTTTCCTGAGATTCACGACTTTTCGAACTAATATTTTGGTGTGCTTCTGTTGATGAAGTCTTGGTTGCACGTGTGCTTTCACGGTCTCCAATTATTACCTTAGAGCTTTTGTGTGTGCGTGATTGCCAGTTGCATCACAAATGAAGTAATTAAAGTTCCCATTTGTCGACACTCACACACTTCTCTCTGATTAGACAGATTTTGGCATTATAATTTTCCCTGTGTTACAAATGAGGATGTGATGTTGAGATTACAACAAATTAAATAATACAAACTGCGCTCAAAACGAATATATTCCCTAAAATACAAGCCCAGTTTAGCCTACAACTCCAGATTGTTCGGTTTGGACGGTACTTGTTTTCGTGAAGCCTCGCTTGACAAAAATTGTGAGGACAGCATTTTCCAGGGACAATTCGTAATTGGGTTGAACGACTCCCTCTTTTACATCACTAAGCCTAACGATAATTCCACAGTGTGTTTTTCAAATAAAACCCCTGTCTGACAAAGCTTATTTTTTTTATGGTAGTTTCGGCGTCTACTCTGGCTCTTTTTTTGCCAAATCCATAAAATACTTCTCGCTCCTGTAGAAGGGTGGCAGCCGGTTCTGTTGAAGTGCGTGGACCCCTCCCAGCTACCTGCTCATTGGGGAGGAGACCTGGTGGGACCTGACGGCGACAGAGAGTGCACCCACTTGGTAAAAAGTATTAGTGTATCACGACTTACAAAATTGAGGGAAAATATTTTGTTTGATTTATATTCGTACAGTCGGTAGAACTATGAGTTCGCCGAAGCAGAAGGACCATAACGTTCGAAAACAAACTGGCTCTCCGTACCCACTTCAGCGTTTCTAAAATAATTGACAATTTGTTCGCGTTTATTGGTGAAAATGGTCCATTTTGTTCTTGGGTGAAGATTTAAACCTTAAAATTTTCTCCTAATCGCCGAGGCTCCTGCATTTGTTTTTCTTATATCAGTAGTAAGAATACTTTAACCCAATCTCTAAACCCACGCGAAACCCTCATTTGAAAGAAACATAACTTGTTTTGTTTCTAACCAATGCCGACGAATCTCACGTGTCGGGAGGTGTCATTGGAAGAACGATAAGTAAGCACCTACCCAATTACATATTTGTCAACTCGATAGTCGGGATACAAAAAGACGGAGGCGACTGCCCAGCTTATAATCAAAATATCAGTGAAAAAATATAGATGCTTTGAAGCTGATATTTGCCGTACTGGTTGGAGCAGGGTGTTGTCTAGTGTTTCAGCTGATGAGGTATATAAGTACTTTAATGGGATTTTAAACATATATATATATTTGAAGAGTGCTTCCCGTAAAGGACACAAAAAAACTGCCAGGAAAGCTTGGAAGCCCTGGGTGACCAAGGATATATTAAAATAGATGAGTAAAGAAGACACTATGTACAAAAAGTTAAAAAAATGCAGAAAACCAGATGTGATGGCATTATTTGAAAAGCAGAAAAATGCTGTGACAAGCGCTTCACGTCAGGCTAATCCTGCATTATTTTATGCTGCGTCTGAAAATGAGCGACAAATAGATATTCTATAAAAAACCCTAACTCGATTCCTGAGACGTGGCCTCCTCGAATCTCCAGCCACCAAGCTTAGCATTGGGACGGGGGGGGGGGGGGGGGGGGGGGGGGGAGGACTATATGCGGTTTGCGTAAGGTTAAGTAGTTAATAACTATTTTGTAAACATTGTAAGGAATGATAACGGTGCCGATGAATTTCAATTTGTAAACGGCGTCTCTGGCACACTATTGTTTTGCCCCCCCCCCCCCCCCCCCCCCCCTGACGCAAAGAAAATGGCAGCAGTTTTCAGGAATCTTAGAATCAATAAATGTACTGACATTTATGATGCTTAATTAAAACCACTGAAACGTCTAACTAAATGAATTTCTCCTCTTTTAATATATATTTTTAATTTGCTACTTCAAAATAGCCATTTTCCTAAAACAGTGGAAGTCGCTAAGATTGCGGTTATTTTGAAGTCTGAGACTAAAAACAACCTAGGAAATCATTGACCCGTTTTTGTGATCTTAGTGTTTCAAAAGGTGCTAGAGAAAATAATACACGCCAGATTATACCCAGCTTGTGTGGAAAATACTCTCTTCTAACATCCTGCCAGTTTGCTCTTTTGAAGGAGAATTAAACGAAACTCGCGCTATTAAAACAAAAAATAACTAATTTTAAACACTACCGAAAAAAACATTGATTACTTTGAACACCTTCGTTGCTTTCTAAAAGGCTTTCGATCGTCTAAACCATAAAACTCTGCTTCTAAAATGATATGCGTACGGGATGGAAGAAGTAATCTCAACAATAGTCAAAGCATTTTTTTTTAAGTATTGACTTTAGTGTGTTGTGATAGATAGTCGCCGATCTATTTTGAGGGAAGTGACGTCAGATGTGCCGCAAGGGAGCGTCCTTGAACTCCCTTCTGTTTAACTTATACATAAATGATCTAGTAAATATAGAAATCAGTACAGAGTTTATAATTTACGCAGACGACACAACTTTATTTTTTCAGGTGAAGTTGTCCACCAGGTTTTATGCGCGGTAAATAGCGTTCTGCCGAAGATAAATGGCTGGACAGTCTTGAACTCTTAGTAATTAATACAGATTAGACGAGAACAATCATTTTCGATCCAAAAATAACTGTTTTCATCTAGTGAAGGTCCCTCTCTTCAAAGACAAATAATTGATTTTGTACGAGATGTGAAGGTTCTTGGTGTGATAGTTAATGAGTACCTGAGCCCGGACACCGAAGTACAATCTATAGCTGGCAGATTTTCAAAAGTTTTTGGCATTACTCATAAATGCCGACATATATTACCCCTTTCGGTCTTAGTCCTTTTTTATAACTCCGCCTTTTACTCTTCTTATAATTACTGCTTCCTTGTTTGGGGTAGCACAACGAATACAAATATGAATCACTTGCCTGCGTTCCGGGAGAGAATCATCCGAATTATGGGAAATGCGGCGTTCAATGCTCACTCAATTTAACTCTTCAAAAACCTTCACATAGTTGCAATTACAGAGCATTACCATTATAAATTTCTTCTAACATTTTAAACGTCTCTAATTCAAAATCAACCTGTTTTTTTTTATCGATCCCCAATATGAAGCGAGGGGTGCCAGCATATGCAAGCCGTTGTGTTGACAGGCGGTCAGCGCCTAGCTCGAGAACGCGCTACAGCTTCCAGAAGCTGCAGTTCTCGTAGAGTCTCACATATATTTGGCACGTATTTGATGAGTTTGAGCAGAAATGATATTCATACTGTGTTTGTCAAGCTTTATCTGTGCCTATTTTAATGGGGCCTTCGACCTGTAAAAATGTTCCTAATTTATAGGAGGATAAACTCAATCAAGCGACAACAGTCTGTTTTATTCCTCCCTCCCCTTCTCCCCAGGAGAGAAAAATTTAAGTTGAAAGTTGAAAAAACTTGAAGTTGAGTCTCTGGACGTGTCTACTTTTTATGTCGAATGAAGGCCATTGATACGAAAGGGTTTACGATGCAATAATTAAAAAAACGAATTTGTAAAACAACTTTTAGTAGTAATTTTAGCTGCGAATTGGGAAAACTAAAGCAAGTGTGCAAGTCAGCTGGTTCAATACTGACATGTCACCACAGGAGCGCTGAGTTGTGTTTGGAGCTTTGTGTAGTCCGTCCGCCTTTCCTTCGTTCTTGGGTTACCAAGTGAGAATTAGACATGGTTAAAAAAGAAACCGAGACTGCGGGGTAAACGGCACAACACTAACAACTCGGGTTTTTTTCAACCATGTGCAACGTACACCAGCTGGTTTGCGCCCTTACATTTTGTTAATTAGACACTCGTTGATGTGGTGACGACTTATTGCATATGGTAAAATCCCAGGTGTGAACAATCTGCATTTAGAAACTGCCACCGTCTTTTTTGAGTTTTGATAAAAAATACACTCCATTCCGCATATTCTTTCAAGATGCCCTACGTGGAGTTTCAACCATGTGGCGATCTCTTCGTTTTAACGGCTCATTATAACATCTGCCGCTGCATGAATGTCTTCCTATCATACTTGTTTTTCATGTACGTGTTTTTTCTTATGCGAAAAGGCCGAGCGTCTATTGTAAAATATGGGTAATAGGTGAGTCTGGATGAGATCCCGTTGAATTTTTTATACGGATGTTAAAAAGTAGGTTTAATATGTTGCCCCTTATCACGCGTTTTCTCCCATTGTGTCGAACGAAAATTCCTCAGTGCTGCTCAGTCAGCGCAATTGCACAGCTCAGCAAATATGCCCTTGTGTTTGAGATGTTGCATTTTAAGTACAAATACATCTAAATTAAGGTATCACGCCCCAAGAATCAAATAGCACATTGTAATTGCACGAGTAACAATAGAATTAAGTCGAATAATTTGAAGCGCTTTCAAAATCACGCAACATACTAATTAATGAAACACTGACTGTTTCAATAGAGAAGTGAGATTGATTACATTTTTTCGTAACGAGTGACTGACTAACCTTTGATCCCATATCAGTAAATATATAGAAGAAATTTTACTCCGAGCTGACATGAATGTCTTTAGCATAACCAAGGATCACTTACATACTAGTCAATGACATGAATCTTGTTTTGCTTTTTTAGAAAAAGCACAGTTGAGTAGAACGCCTTCATTACAATATTTTGCGGGACGAAGGCCCTGCGAACCAAAAAATTTGTATATAGGTCACTTGGCAAATTTTCTGGCTAAATTTAGCGAGGAAATTAAATTGGTGTATGTATTAGCTGACGCCAACCTCTTCAATGTATTTACCGAGAAAAGTGATTATGTATATTGGTCACGTGACGTCAGTATGCCCGCCATATTTTGAGAGGAAATGAAATTGGTGTATAGGTCATGCGACATCGATTACCGCTCTAAATCTAGCGGGGAAAATGTATCGGTGTTAAACTCATATGACGTCAATTTCAAACAGAAATAAAACAGCGCAAACGAACACAAGGACAAGTAGAAGAAGGGACACAGACACATCGCTGACTCACGACTTACTTTCTTTCTCATCTTTTTAGAACATATCAACATAAGAAAACAAGAAATGAAAGATAAAAGAAGAAGAATCCAGCATGTAGGACATCCTCTCTGTCATATGCCATATGAGGAATCTTTTACAGAAACTATACATGATATACCATTACAAAAGAAAAAACAAATTACAAAAGAAGGAAGTAAATAGTAGGAATACATATAACTATACATCATTCCAACTCAGGTCTCAGCAACGCCAAAAACCACAGCGCGAGCCCTAATGCTCTGTGCGTACCTGTCTTGCACGTGGCCTCTTGGTATGTCGGCACCCTTTTCTGGCTGCATGTAGGCACGCGCCTGTGGTTATAGGATCACTCCCATGAAAGCAGAAAGAAAGTATTAAACACACGTGCCCAAACTCCGAAGAAACTCGAACTCTTCACTGTATAACGTCATTGACTCTGAACTGCCGCATAGATCGGGACCGTGTTGTCGAATGTAAAACGCTTCATGAATTTCCCTTGCCATTTTTTGTGAATGTTTAGTCAAAATTTCAATGTCACATGACCGAGGGGAACAACCACACCTATCACAATGAATGGCTAGGTGACCCGAAGGTGAAGACCTCAAAGACAGATAATGCTCCCGAGCTTGAACATTAATACATCTGCCCGTCTGCCCAATATACACTTTACCACATGAAAAGGGTATTTTATAAACGACCCCCACAGCACAAGCTACATATTTGATGCAATGGTTTATTCCACACCCTACACGCTGAAGTCCTGCTCTCTCAATGGAGGCACAGAAACGAGATAACTTGGAAGGTGCTGAAAAGACTATGGGATCTTCGTATTTAACAGCCACTTTTTTGATCGTTTGGGAAAAACTGTGCAAATATGGTATTACCACCGGTCAAGAGGCAGGCTTTTGTCTAGCGTTGTCAAGTATGTTAAGGGGATTCCTGAATAATCTTAAAAGTGACTCCGCTACCCCCACTATGACAAGTTTCGGGAAACCCGCTTTTGTTAACCTATCGACTTGAGCCAGAAAGCTGTTGAAACTTCTGTGAACACAGGGTTTCAATAAAGAAGCTCTCAAACATAATTTTGCAATAGCTCTTTTTACAACTTTTGAGTGCGTAGATTCATAGCTAAGAAGGGAATTTTTTGTTCTAGGCTCATAAGCCCAGCACAGGTGACTTGTTTCAAGACGAATGTTGAGGTGCAAAAATTGCAAAGCTTTTTTAGTTGGAAACTCATTCGTAAACCGCAGACCTCCAGAGCACTCCCAAAAGGTGTCTAATAACTCTGAGACAAAGTCAGCACTTCGTGAGCCCTGCTTAGGTTTAAACACCACCAGGTAATCGTCAACATACCTGAAGACTTTCAAAAAACGGTCATCTAACCTTTCTGCAATAGCACAATCACAACCTGCTAGGTAGATGTCACTCAATGTGGGAGCAACACTAGACCCAATGCAGATCCCGGAGTTTTGCAGAAACGTGTTGCCCAAAAATAAAATAAAAGTAGAATTTAAGTAAAAGCGGAGAAGATCCAAAAACGTTTCCACAGCAATACCAGCCGAGTTCTGGAAGGCAACAGAACCGTTTAAGTTAATGCAAAGTTGAACCGCTTCAATGAGACCTCCATAAGGAATAGAGTAGAAAAGGTCTTCCACGTCAATCGAAACCAGATCACAAGTTCCAGGGTTTTCATTGCTTAGATAATCTACCAATTCTTGAGAGTTTCGAATTAAAAAAGGATCAGTTAACTTCAAAGAAGATAGGTGATGCTGGAGATACTTCGAGACATGCAGCTGCCATGACTCTCTCTGTGTAACCATCGCCCTGAACTGCATAGTGTCCTTATGGGTCTTCACAGAGCAGAAAACCTCCAGATTGAGACGACGAGCCGCCTGGGCAGACTTCCAGAGCCTTTCTAAACCAAGCTGCTTACAAAGTTGCTCAGCACGCGTCTCCACCTTGCCCAGGACCACATCTGGAACAGGTTTGAAATTTTTCGACACGGCTTGTGTAGAGTTTCCTTAAATATATGTTCTGACACAACTACAAATCCTCCCTCCATATCTGAAACTAGCAGCTTTAACCTACAGTCTTTGAAAAAAGAAACAATAGGGCCTAAATGAAATCGATGTACAGATTTCCTGGTGTTCCTACGTAAGCTTTCTACACAGTCTAGGATACACATGTCTTTTTTCTCAGCAACAGTCTTCTCAGCTATCCGTCTCACAAGGGAGAGCATTTCCGGGGGCTTCACTAGGCGCTCAGTAGCATACTTTGGGTTAAAGCTGCTGGTTTCAGATAAGGAGGGAGGATTTGTAGTTGTGCCAGAACATATATTTAAGGAAAAGTCTACACAAGCCGCGTCGAAAAATTTCAAACCTGTTCCAGATGTGGTCCTGGGCAAGGTGAAGACGCGTGCTGAGCAACTTTGTAAGCAGTTTGGTTTAGAAAGGCTCTGGAAGTCTGTCCTGGCGGCTCGTGGTCTCAATCTGGAGGTTTTCTTCTCTGTGAAGACCCATAAGGACAATATGTCGTTCAGGGCGATCGTTACACAGAGAGAGTCATGGTAGCCGCATGTCTCGAAGTATCTCCAGCATCACCTATCTTCTTTGAAGTTAACTGATCCTTTTTTAATTCGAAACTCTCAAGAATTGGTAGATTATCTAAGCAATGACAACCCTGGAACTTGTGATCTGGTTTCGATTGACGTGGAAGACCTTTTCTACTTTATTCCTCATGGAGGTCTCATTGAAGCGGTTCAACTTTGCATTGACTTAAACGGTTCTGTTGCCTTCCAGAATTCGACTGGTATTGCTGTGGAAAAGTTTTTTGATCTTCTCCGCTTTTACTTAAGTTATACTTTTAGTTATACTTTTATTTCTTTTGAGGGCAACACGTTTCTGCGAAAATCCGGGATCTGCATTGGGTCTAGTGTTGCTCCCATATTGAGTGACATCTACCTAGCAGGTTGTGATTGTGCTATTGCAGAAAGGTTAGATGATCGTTTTTTTGAAAGTCTTCAGGTATGTTGACGATTACCTGGTGGTGTTTAAACCTAAGCAGGGCTCACGAAGTGCTGACTTGGTCTCAGAGGTATTAGACACCTTTCGGGAGTGCTTTGGAGGTCTGCGGTTTACGAATGAGGTTCCAACTAAAAAAGCTTTGCAATTTTTGGACCTCAACATTCGTCTTGAAACAAGTCACCTGTGCTGGGCTTATGAGCCTAGAACAAAAAAGTCCCTCCTTAGCTATGAATCTACGCACTCAAAAGTTGTAAAAAGAGCTATTGCAAAATCATGTTTGAGAGCTTCTTTATTGCAACCATGTGTTCACAGAAGTTTCAACAGCTTTCTGTCTCAAGTCGATAGGTTAACAAAAGCGGATTTCCCGAAACTTGTCATAGTGGGGGTAGCGGAGTCACTTTTAAAATTATTCAGGAATCCCCTTAACATACTTGACAATGTTAGACAAAAGCCTGCCTCTCGACCGGTGGTAATACCATATTTGCACAGTTTTTCCCACAGAATCAAAAAAGTGGCTGTTAAATACGAAGTTCCCATAGTCTTTTCAGCACCTTCCAAGTTATCTCGTTTGTGTGCGTCCATTGAGAGAGCAGGACTTCAGCGTGTAGGGTGTGGAATAAACCATCGCATCAAATATGTAGCTTGTGCTGTGGGGGTCGTTTATAAAATACCATTTTCATGTGGTAAAGTGTATATTGGGCAGACGGGCAGATGTATTAATGTTCGAGCTCGGGAGCGTTATCTGTCTTTGGGGTCTTCACCTTCGGGTCACCTAGCCATTCATTGTGATAGGTGTGGTTGTTCCCCTCGGTCATGTGACATTGAAATTTTGGCTAAACATTCACAAAAAATGGCAAGGGAAATTCATGAAGCGTTTTACATTCGACAACACGGTCCCGATCTATGCGGCAGTTCAGAGTCAGTGACGTTATACAGTGAAGAGTTCGAGTTTCTTCGGAGTTTGGGCACGTTTGTTTAATACGTTCTTTCTGCTTCCAAGGGAGTGATCCTATAACCACAGGCGCGTGCCTACAGGTAGCCAGAAAAGGGTGCCGACATACCAAGAGGCCGCGTGCAAGACAGGTACGCACAGAGCATTAGGGCTCGCGCTGTGGTTTTTGGCTTTGCTCAGACCTGAGGTGGAATGATGTATAGTTATTTCTTTTCCTACTATTTACTTCCTTCTTTTTTTTAATTTGTTCTTTTTTGTAATGGTATATAATGTATAGTTTCTGTGAAAAATTCCTCAGATGGCATATGACAGAGAGGATGTCTTACATGCTGGATTCTTCTTCTTTTATTTTTCCTGTCTTGTTTTCTTATGTTGATATGTTTTAAAAAGATGACAAAGAAAGCAAGTCGTGAGTCAGCGCTGTGTCTGTGTCCCTTCTTCTACTTGTCCTTGTGTTCGCTTGCGCTGTATTATTTCTATGTTTACAATGCACCACCGACTAGCCCACCTCCAAACATTACGTCAATTTCAAAGTTAGCGAGAAAACTAGTGGTGTTTAAGTTGCGTGGAGTATGGTCACGCACAATATTTTTCTGTTATGTTAAGCAGGAAAATGCACGGAGGGGACGGACAGATGAGCGAACGAATTTCTGGGATTAAAGGGGCTTCGCTGGAAAGCACCTCTTGTATTAACACGAGAATGACCGCAGGTTCCAGCTGGAGGCGAGGTGCCCGTAAACTTCTACCTCAAGAGCGACCCTCGCGTTTCCGAGGACCCCAGTGCCACCACCTGTTTCCTGGAACGTGGACAGAAAATGGATGTACCCGTGAAGGTAGACAGCGAAGGATTAACCCTGTCGTGGAAGTTCCAAACGAGTCCCGGCCACGACGTTGGCTTCGGTGTCCTGCACATTTCGGGAGAACACGCCGAGCCGAAGGAGGTCTTGGGAGTCAGCAAGGTCAAGTGCGATCAGGTTGCTGAAAATGGGCGACTCTCCGCTGAGCCAGGGACATGTGAGGCTGCTATTGTCAATATTGCTTGCGCACCTTATGACCCTACTCAGGGGCAGCTTTCTGTGGCCATGCAGCCAGTGCTATGGGTGCTGGGTTGATCGAGCACCTTTAGCGTCGACCCAAGCTCTGCACGCACACACTTCAGTTCTTCTGCATATATATATCAATATATATTTTATATATAGCGTATATTTCAAAAAGCTGTCACGACAGGTTCGCCCGGTGTAGCTTTCTCGGTCGAGTCAGATATTCATGGCGCCTGGCAGTCTAAAAACAAAACTGGTAAAGTAGATACAAAAAAAAAAAAAAACACGAGGTAAAATTGTTGATAATGTTCAGCGTTTTTTTTTTTTTTGGGGGGGGGGGGGGATAAATACTGACTGTTCCTTAAATTAAATCCCCGAGCCGATTTCTTTTGGTTTTTTTTTTTTCTTTTTTATGAGGGGGAATTGAAAAGGCCCGTATTAAAGCTGTACTTGAGCAAGAAAAAAATGTTTCACAAGGAGACAGCTTCAACTATTACTTTATTTTGTGTTCACAGGGAACACAACCCGCACTGAACCACTACCACCTGGAATACAGGGCCTGCGCATGACGCCGTTTTTAGTGAGTCCCCGAACCGCTGCAAGCGGCGAAGCACGGTGAACGAGAGTCACCGTAACCGAGATATGCGTCTGTCTTGGCGTCGCGTCATCCTAACGTCGAGCTCGTTGTGCACATAACAAGACGCGCTGTCGACGATACCGTCACACGGTATAGGCGGCGATGCGTGGTTCCATTATTGACGACGCTTCTGGGGGGGGGGGGGGGGGGAGAGGAGGAAGGAGGAGGAGGAGGGTGGAGGGAGGAGGCTTTAACTTGTGGGTGGTCTTTGCTGAACGGTCCTCGGAGCTGTTTCCTTCTCTTCGGGAACTACTCTTTTTTCACATCTGCTTTTCTTATAGGCACCGGTTATAATCTCAATGTATTCGAGTCAAGCGCATGTTCCGTGGAGGTTGAGAAACCCTACACGGACCGCAAGTTCGTCTGTTTCTTTTGCAGGGGTTGTGGGGACGTCAGAACAATGCCGAGATGTGATTGGCTCCAATTAAAAAGATGGAGGACCTCAAGGCATCTATTCGAAGCGCAAGTTCGTCTGCTTCTTTTGCTGGGTTATGGTGACGTCAGAACGCCGAGCTCTGATTGGCTCTAATTCAAAGATAACGGGTAGACCTTAAAGCAAGCTACCTTGAGGTCTACCCACCATCCTTCAAGTCAGAGTCCGAGAGCTCGGCGTTCTGACATCACCATAACCCCTGCAAAAGAAGCAGGCGAACTTGCGCTTCTCAAAGCAATGAGGTCTGCCCATTAGAGCCAATCAGAGCTCGGCGCGTTCTGACGTCGATGCAATTCGCTGTGCAAGTAGCAGACGTAGTTCCGCTCCGGATTCCTTAGTCCTGTTTCCTGCAAGATAGACGCATATTTATTTATTTATTTACTTAATCAAAATATTCCTAAAGGTATGAGGCTTTACATATTGTAGTTCACAGATAAGACACAAAAATTATACAAAGACAATGTGAGAACAAGGAACAAAAAAGTACCTAAAGTATTAGCATAACTTCGCACTAGCTCTTGAAAGTTAGACATACCTAGTTCAGTTGCAATGTGAACCGGTAGTTTGATTCACTCGATTATGGTCCGTGGTATGAATGATCGGGCGTAACTTGATGAGTGACATGTGATGGGCGTTTCTTTGAATGAATGATCGCGACGGATAAAAATAATGGGGGAGGGATTTAAAAAAATTCGTCGGTAAGCGATGCATGGAGTTTGAGCTTGTGAAATAATGACAGACGGCCATGTTTATGGCGGCGTGTTAGGTCATTCAACTCAACTTGATTTTTTATTGCGGCGACACTGGAAAATGGAGAGTAGTCAGAGCAAATGAAACGCGCAGCATGGTTCTGCAGGGACTCGAGGTTACTTATAATGTAGGATTGCTCAGGATTCCATATGGCAGAAGCATATTCAATTTTGGGGCGGATTGGAGTGATATAAGCAAGTTTTCGTAAGTTCACGGGTGCTTGTTTAAGATTGTGCTTTATGAATCTAAGGGAATGGTTAGCGGAAGCAAGGGTGAGATCAATGTGGTAGTGCCAGAACAAATCAGACTGAAAGTGGACACCCAGGTACTTATTCGTAGAAGTGATTTCGACAGTATTGTCTTCAGAAGGTAAGAAGTTGGAGTCTGAGAGGAGCGTTCGGTAAACGACATATGTTTGTTTTGTTGTGGTTGAGGGGCATTAGCCACGAAGAACACCACGTGGTTAACTGGTCCTGGTCTGATTGCATGAAGGGTCTTGCTCGGTTTTTCTAGTTGTGTGCTAAGGCATGTACGTTTTTATTAGCAGACTCCAATGCTTTGTTTTTCGGTTTTGATACTGGTACGACAAAGTTCGATTAATGAATACCGACTCTATATTATATTCTGGAGGAAGGAATACAACTGAGTGGAATTTTTATTGTCTCATAACTTTGATTCAGCTTGCTTTTCTGTGACAATGCAGTGAATTTATTCTATTCAAAAAGTCGTTGGATAACCTGCAGGTCAGTGGTGCCTGATTGACTGCCCACTAATGACGAGATAAATGGGACGGGCAAAGCCATCTTTGTCGTAAGATGAAGATGATATATGGTATTTAGCTGTGCTAAAAATATAGCAATTTCAAACAACCTGTTTTTTTTTTTTTTTTCAGACATTTTCAGGTTTGACAACAGCTATAGCTGGTTTTCCAAGAAGCAGCTTTCCTACGTTTTCCAAGTCAAAAGCTCTGACGAAGTCCTGGCCCCAGGAAGCTGATGATTGTTATCTTTTTTCCTTTTGCCAAATCACTATCTCAGATCAGACTTAAACATCATGAAGACTTTTTTGTGTATTTTAAGTTTGTACTAACGTAACTAAATGACTTTTCAGTCAGGGTATTCCTAATATTGGTTACTTTCATAACAAGACAACTAGAGACATGCTGTGAATACAGCTACCCCCATGGCGTTTCGACTATAACACTATCGGTGTCAGTGGGAGTAGAAGTGCGAGCGAAAGGTAACTTTGGTAGGCTTGCTATTCCATGTGTTTTCTCACTCGAGCCAAAAGCTCCGCTCGAGCTAAAAAATGAAGGCGATAAAATTTATATATCTAATGAGATCGTGCCAACTTCACATCCAGGAGCGTGCCCGCACGGTGCGCGCTCCTGGATGTTGGAATAGAGAAAACATAAACCGACATAATAACTCTGTAAAAGAACGGTACCGGTCAGAAGTGTTTTGCCGTGCATATTACATTGAAATGTTATGATCTGTGGAGTTTTTCAAAATAAACCTATGACAAACATTTCTTTTTTAACCTTCATCGTTGACCCTGCTTCACCAACCACGCCAAGAATCTCGGAAATCATGCTCGGCGCGTGACCTTGGAGATTACCGGCACAAGTTTCCTCTGGATACCTCGTTAGTAGGGAGGGGACTCCAATTGAAGGAAGTAGCTTGTGGTATAGCATATGCTCTGTCAGCAGATGGTCGCTCGGTATCCATTTATGTAATATATTTTTTTTACTTACAATACTGAAAGCCCTTTCGAGCTGTTTCAGGAGTATACAGCAATAAAACATCAGAATCAAAGAACCGAAGGTCGAGAACGATCACCACAATACAATCATATGAGCATACTTTCGGTCAAACGACACCTCCGAATCTGATCACCACGAAAGAATACTAGTGCGTCTTCGGCATTGTCAATCTAAACTATTCCACTCCTCAAATATAAAAAAAAAAAATAATTAATAACATTGAGATTTAGGAAATGCGCCTTGACTCCAAACTGGTTATTAACTCTGGGTGACCTTCCTCCAGGAAGCTGAATATAGTCACTCGAACTGATGTTATAATGTAGAGTTGACAGAAAAATTTCAACTTTCCCGTTTTCCTCCGATGACCCGAGGCTGGCTGCCCCGCTTTTTTTAATAGTTCTGTTACCGATACCGAGCAGCGATACTCTGAATAAACGAATCTTACTGCACGCCGCTGGATACGCTCAATTTGTTTTATCTGATACTTGACATATGGATCGCAGATCACGTACGCGTATTCAAGAGATGATCGAAGCAGTCTTATACGCGGATAATTTAACTTCAGACATTGTATTTTTGAGTGCCCGTCTTAAAAACCCAAGTTTTCACCAAGCCGCACCACAGACATTCTCTATACGTACCTTCCAGTTTAGATCGTTAGAAATTGTGACCTTTAAGTATTTAAATGTTTCAGACTGCTGCAAAAGCGTACCATTAGAGGAATACAGGAATATGCTAGGCGACTTTTTTTTTTGTGATTGTTACAGAAGTTGTCTTTTTAAAAAAGTATTTTCATACTTCATTTGTGACACCACTCGTGCACAGTGATTAACAAGTCATTTAATAGCATTCGGTGCCTTTTTGAATTAACTTTTATGTACATTAGACAATCGTTTGCAAAAAGGCGGACTTCAACAGATGGATCAATTTCATTCAAAATGTCATTTATATACGCAAAAAAATTGACCTCAAAGCCACATAAAATTTGCGATGAAAAGCATGTTTATCGCAGAGCGATCCTACTAGTACGAGTACACTTTGTGTTCATTAAATTACGGTGCCTGCATGTCTGTTTGTTCCAGGGTGATGACATGCTTTGTTGTATTAGGTGGACCAGCGCGTGACGCGCTCGCGCATTCAGTGCGTGAATTATGTGTTAAAATGGCGATTAAGCATTAGCCAATACTACGCACTCGAGCTCGTTCACACCGAGTTGCCCCCCCCCCCCCCCCCCCCATGCACTTAAAATACATAAAACACAACTCGGCGGAAATTTAACTGAGGTGTTAAAAAGCAGTTCTGCAAAATTCGGAAAATTTACTGCAGCTCTTGAAACTGCAGATTCGGCCACGCTAACCTCGCCGCTGGAACGGCTGACGACAAGCAAGAGCGAGCTACCTCAAATAAACTCCGAGATGGAAGACTGTATGACCGATGGGGAGCTCATTGCGGAATACAGCACCGTAGTCGAGTACGACGACTTGGCTACCAAAAAGGTCTCAAAGCGTCATCCCTCCGGCAAAGCGAAGTCCAACCGCTGCCGCCACCGGTGTCGTCGCAGTCAACAACACCGGACCCAGAAAGAACCCAGAACAACCGCACTGGCATCAAGCTTCCAAAGTTACAGCCCCAGACGTTTAACGGCGACATCGGTGAATGGCAGAGCTTCTGGGAGCAATTCTTCAGCGCAGTGGATGAGAACGAGAGCGTCCCATGTCAGCAGAAATTTCACTATCTGCGGACCCTTCTCACCAATTCAGCAGCTGCAGCCAACCCAGGGCTACAAGCCACGGACGCCTGCTACAAATGCGCGATCGACATTCTTTCTTCTAGATTCGCAGACAGGTGACGCACTGAGCAAGATCATCGGGCAAATTGCGAACGATGCCTCACGTTATCTCAGACAACGACACCAGAGGTCTACGCCGGATGCAGGATCCTCTTCAACTAGACATCTGAGGTCTAAAGGTTATTGGAATTGGATCAAAGCCATACTCAACAATGATGTGCGACATCCTACTAAAGGCGTTACCAAAAGATCTGCTCCTGTACCACTACCGATAGCTAGCTCCACAAACCCAACGACGTAATCCGAAGCCACACAAGAAAGACCCGAAAACGAAGGCGCTTGAAGCAGCGGCTCGGCTGTCCTAGTCAACAACCCATTGACAACTGAGCTAGTCGGAGGAGAGCTCTTAAATATCTTGAGCTTCCATTGCAACAAAGTTTAAAGTAGAGAACGAGCTGAGATAGCTGAAACTACGAGCACAGGAGCTACAAAAAATCAGATATGCCACACACGACTATCGGCGAGCTCTGCAGCTGCAGTGTTACAGACAAAGACGGAACTTGGTTGCTTTTTGTGCAAATCGAGTAGGCACTCAACTGAGACCTGCTCTACTGATGTACCTCATGAGGAAAAGAGAAAGCGACTGTCGGGTGACATGCGGTGTTTTCTATGCACTAAAAAGTGGAATGATGTAGCGTTCATAACGAGTTTCTCCTCGAAACGTTCCAGGCCTGGGCTGTCTTAGAGGACCAAAGCTGCTACTTCCGAGCGATCATTGACGGAGGGAGACAGGGGACAGCGGACTAGCACGGATTAGACCCGCCTACTTAACCTCGAAGGTCTGGAAAAGATCAGCCTCCGTGTGAACACGTTCGGGAACGCAAACGCCGAACCTCCTCAACTGCGACTCATCCACTTGCACCTTTGCAGTCAGTTTGATAGCACAGAGTGTTCACTTGAAGCCGTAGAATTTTCCTTTATTTGCAAGGATATTGTGCAGGTACAAACCGACAGCGAATTTCCAATTAGCGTCAAGGAAAAGGGAAGGCATGTCGCAAACGAGCTATGGTTCCCAGGTCTTCCCTCAGTTCCTGGCATACGTACGCTTGTCGGGTCTGACAAACTTTGGAAGATCACAAAAGAACAGGTACAAGAATTCCCCAGCCACAAAAGAATTATAGCACACAAAACAACTTATGGGTGGACTTTTCAAGGTCCTACATCACTTGAGATTCCCTTGACCTGCAGTACAACCAATGGGGGCTCTAACAAAAACGACGACGACGCTGAGAATATCACCGCCAAGACGAAGCATGAACATTCCGTTGGACCCTTGATTTTCGTAAACCTGAGTGGCAAGAGAACGACAACGACTACGAAGAACGAATTCAAGAAGACATCACTTGCGTCGGAAAGTGCACTTACAGGACATAGGCGGGAGACCCAAATTCAGTCATTCGCCGCGTCCTCAGCGCTCCTCGAAATTAACCACTCAGAGGAACTACCGGCAGCATCAGCTGTCTTCGTGAACACGCCCTGAAGTCATGAATGAGGGCCAGAGTCTGGAATTTTTAAACGAAATTGACAGTGTCGTGCCCGAGGTTCAAATCCGACTGGATGACACTCCTGAGAGCCGCTTGAAATCAAGGATGTCAGGAGTATCCGATGCGTGGCAGGGTCCGAATATGATTGTGTCGTACGCTCACAATTATTTCGAGATGGCGAGTGTCTGCGAAAGAGAACAACGACGAGCGCATTTTGCAGTCGGACATGGTGTATTGCAATCAGGCGTCGACGAAGAAGTTGCTTAAACTAAATGGAACAAACCGAAGAATGGCCTACAAAGAGCTCTTCGCTTACTCCGTAGTGGTGGTATTTTCCGTCGTCTCACGTACGCTTGTCGTCGCCCTGAGCAGTCGAAGGATACAAGGGTTAGGACGGGACCATCATCTTGTCTTCAACTTTTCCAACCTGAAGGCTATGAAGGAAGATTTCAGCGTTCGGCATGCTACACCAACGAGATGCAGGGGCGCGCGTTGCGTGACCAGAGGGCTAAAGTTTCTAAATATTCTCGCACGGAACTACTTCCATCACGCGTGCAGCGGTTTCTACGAGTTTGTCGGCAAGCATCTCAAGCTACCGGTCCGCCCGGCGACTACACAGCAAGGCTACCTGAAAGAAGGGCTGCTCGCTGTCATAAAATCAGAAGAAAGATAACCGGAGCTGATCACAGTGAAGATATCGTACAAGGAATGTCTTCAAAAAGATGCGATCGCGGAACAGGGCGCGGACACGCTGGCAGAGCTCCAGACTGACCCAGGTCTTCACGGCTAGCCCTTCACAAATCCCGTCCTATAGCCGCTCGTCTGGAAGTCGCCGGAACGCCTAATGTTCTGTTCCAACGAGCCCGAGCTGCATTTTGTTGGTGTAGAGATCCACCCACACAAGCGAAGCAAGGAGATCAGGTCGGTTAGAAAACCACATCTGCTCCTACCACCGACGGTGCGCCATCCGTCATTGTTTTGGTACTCCGAGGCGGTGGCCCAGGCTCTCGAGTTTTTTTTAAAAAGAACTTGGTGGCACCTCTGTTTGCTATGAGAGAGTCTAGCTTTTTAAACCAAGCTGGCGCACATGATACATTCAAGATCGCTCACATTTCTACATACTTCACCAGGTGAGGAAGACGTGCTCACTCATACACTCTTTCTGACAGGAAGCAGCCTCGCTTCACTTCATACGTAACACAAATCGAGTTCACAGGTCCGTAGCAAAAAGGATTTGACGTGCCTGTGGAACCATCATCAAATGCATCTTGATCACTTTTAAAGAAGGTGGTGCAGCGAATACCTCCTCCAGCTGCATTCTGCACAAGTCTATCCAAGCCGCCACTTGAGCACACTACGAGGAGGAGACCTGGTGCTTGTTGAAATATGCAAGACGCTGCTACACATGTGACAAACCGGACGTGTTGAAGAACTCTTTTACGACAGGAATAAAATTGTAAGATCATGCTTAGTGCATTTACCGAATGGACAATTGTCCAAGCCACTTGTGAGACGTTTATACCCCATAAAACTCGTAAATTGAATGGGCGTTTATGAACCCGCTCATTTCGGGGGGAGCGTGTTGTGGATTTTCGGTGCTTTTGGGATTGCAATGCGTGTGGCGAGAGGAAGAAAGAAGATGTGGAACCAGAAAAAGAAAGATCCCGAGGAAGATACCAGGACACCATTGAGCAGGCCTTCCCTGTATATTTTGTAAATATCCCGCAGGTCTTTTTTTCTAGATGGAAATGTTTTTTGTTTTTTTTTTGTGAACGATTCCGCACTTATTCAACAGCTAAGAACGCTTGTATGCGAGACATGGTAGTTCCTTTACTGGATTCCTAAGCTAAACAAAAATATGAATAAAAAGACACTCGACTAAAAAGACAAGCGGATAACAACACCCTCGGAGTCATTGAACGCACTGGGAGGATTATTTTTGGTGATGATATTTTTTGAGAGAGTGCATTGACACTAAACTAGGTCTCCAGCTGATATAAACAACGCGACATTTTACTTTTAAACACTGTCGTCAACCCAATTAGCACTGAAATTTAATCGGGTAATTTCACGATAAAAAAGTAAAAATTTCAAGTAAGCGGAATAAAAATTAACTGAACTCTGCAAAAGAACAGCTGCAACTATTAACCACATTTGGCGGGAGTTTATACGATGAGGGTGCCCCAGTAGATTTCCGATAGTCTATTTATTGTTCCTTTAGCAATGCACAGCGATCGTTCAAGAATATTTTGCGTCTGATACGTATTTGTAATACATTCATGAGAAACTGTGTGCACTGAAGAAAGCAGTAAAAAACACAAAAAGATGCGAAACAAAAGGAAATTAAGAGAAAAACCGGAAGCGCACAGGGATCCGACGTGTGCAGGCGGTAGCAAGTTGTTTGCAAACAAACACCGGTAAATATACCTAAAAAATCTCAGTTCTTTTGGGAGCAATGATACCCATGCGTATATTAGGCGTGGTGACAAGCGGCTGTATGATGTTTCTTGATAATTTTTGATCTTGTATCATATGAATGGCAGCTAGTCTGTCGTGACCAGTGCTCGAAAACTTGCAATCGCTTCGTATTTCCACACGCGAGCTTTTATATACTGGAAGGGGACCATACGACGGTGCTCTCGCTAATATGAAAGGCGTGATTCCCATGGCCATCGCACACTAGACTTCTGTTAAGTCGCTGTCATGTAATCTGTTACTGGTGCTGAAGCATGCCCGCCTTTCACGAAGCATTCTATGCAATCTCTGAGAAGGCATTTCTAAAAAAATATTTAACGTCCCATTAATTTGTGTGTTAGCCTCTTTGTGTGAAAAAAATCACAATATTGATATACTTTCAGCTTTTTTTTTTTTTTAAATACGTGCGAAGTTCCTCTTGAAACTGTGTACAAAAAGTAGAATGTGACCTAGGAGCAGTGAAGACCAAATGGCTGTTCATCTCTTCTTAAAAGATAGCCGAGGGTGAGATGCGTGTGGCCAACTCGTAGACGGCGCAAGACTAATTAGTAGAACTATTCTCGGTGTCTGGCGCTGCGCCAATCGCTCAAAATTGGTTTAACAAAATGAGGCTTTTGCGGGGATCAAAGTCCCATTCCAGCTGCCATGAGAATATTATCTTCTTTTTTTTTACTTTCTCTGTGGTCAGTGACCGGAATGCTGTTGACATCGATCACCCTGTTTATGCAGATACTTGCGGCTCGGTCTGAATCTTTATTGCACTTTTTTCAGTGTGGCTAGGAACCCAAAAGAGCTCAACCATGAGTTTACTTCTTGACGTATTAATTACTTGCTCACGTAGTTGGCCAACCAAAGGGCGCTTGTTCCCTATTGAAACATTTGTATGGGAAATATATGTTTCCGATAAACACATATGAATCGTACAAGTTCTATAAGAACATATTAGAACCATATAAGGAACTATATAAGATCTATATAAGGACATATAAGAACCATATAACAAACTTGTGAGAAGTGTCTTATAAATTTCTTATATCGTACTTATACGTTCTTATATATCTTATATAGTTTTTATCTGCTTCTTAAAAGTTATTATATATCTTGTATATTTCATATGTTTTTATTGGACACAAGAAATGTCTCATACATATGCCTTTTCAAAAGGGTTTCTTTGAAGTCAAGGAATTCAGTGCAATAAGTGAACTAAATGAGTTTGAAAAAAAAAACTGATTTTATTTATTTACGTTTGAATATAGGGTTCCCAGCCATGATCGACCCAACTAGCTCAGCTGTACAAACGCATGCGTTTGGATTGATTCGCCTTACAGAGAAGGAGGGCTGCCCTACAGCAAACAGCCTACTTAACCGGTTACTTTCATTCCATCTGTGAAAATACAGTCTGCAGTTATCAAAAATTCTCGAGAGCTTTATAAATTACTGTTTTATAATTCTGGCATAAACATATTTTTGATGAATTTTGTCAAAGTGACGATTGCTAGCTATTGCTACATTCTTCCAAGAAGCAATTTGGGGGGGATTTTCAAGGACTGGAGAGGAAACATCAAAGCCGTAACCTTGTGCGGCAGCCTTCAACCGAAAAGCAAAAGGAGCTGTCAGGGACGACTTACTTTGAAAAGTGTGATCCTATCTAATGTTTTGAATCATAGAGAAAGTCGTGTGCTAAGGAAACGGATTCTTAAGAGGTACTGTGTGCTAAGAAAAAAAATTTGCGCTTATCACAAAGCCATTTGTTGAACTCGGCATGTATACTAGGCACAGGTGGTATCCGAATGTAGCTCTCTCCAGTCGGATACCCTGCTGGTGCCCCGGATCTAGTCTCTTCGGGGTAGACGGTTTTGCAGAACCATACACATTACAGCTATAGTCCAATGGGGTTCGTGCACATGCCCGTAGATAGAAACCCGAAATAAAACACCAGAACAGATGCGAGAAAACGTTCAAGATGTTCATCTCGAACGGAGGATTTTTGTTTTAGTGGGCTTATATTCGCTCCAAAAGTAAGTTTCCAGTCGAACATCAGGTCTTGACATTTGTGTAATTTTTCTAATAGGGACTCGTGCAGCAATGGGTCCGGAAACATTCCCATTTTCCGAGAAAAATAAATAGCCACAATCGCTCTAGTCAGCCCAGCGATTGATCTCGTTGATGGTCAGCTGAACCTGGCGCTCACAGCTAGCTAGATTACAAGATTCGACAGAGACCTGGATGTCAGCAACGCAAAGTGAGTAGCAGATTGAGGGTGGTATCACATGGGATATGGAGTTGACTTTTATAATGAAGACTGCTGCAGTCTTCACTCAAGACACATTCCTGTGGGACACCATTTTTCTGTAGGAAAGTTTGCCAGAGGCGGGTTCCTAACCGAACTAGGAAGGTGCGATTCCACCAAAAATCGGTGACAAGTTAAACATTTTCCCATCTTCTGCGCATGTTGGCAAGGTCCTTAAGGATGTCACACAGCCAGGCTGTACGCAGGCTTTTTCATAGTCGAAGAAACCGGAGGAAAAAATTGTCTGTTCACAAACGCCTCCCGAATAAACGCCTCCCAAACTGTTATTAACCGTCCTTTCGAACGTCTTCCCCAGGGAGCTAATCGGGAAAATGGGTTTGACACTTTTTTGATAGTGTGTCAAACACTGTGTCAAACACTAAGTGTCAAACACATAGTTTGACACTTTTCATTTTTTATTTCCATATTTTAAATTAAGAATGACAACAGCTATTTTCCAAAAGCTACGCATCCTTTTTTCCTCCCATGTCCTGTTAAAAATTGAAAACATAAAAATAAAACCTGTCCCAGACAGATATGAAAGCACTGCATATGTATGCTATCAGCCCCAGGGGAGGTGGTTTTTGCTACAGATAAAGCGCGACGGAGCTCAGTTAGGGAGCAGAGGTGATTATACTCTTCACCACGATCTTCTGATCTAGAGATTGGGAAGTGTTCGACCTTGAACTTAAAAGTTTACAAAAATTGGACTACAGTCTTTTGAGCTAGATACATGGGTAAAGCATCTAGCCAGAATGTTGGCTTGATCTTGCATCAAGCAGAAGGCTTTTTCATCCTCAAGCACATAAAAAAAGGTTATAGAAATGGTTGGTAGTCCCCATTTATTCGTCCTATCCTGTCCCATAACACCTTGGATGGCGTATAGCTATTAATAAATGAGGCATATGAACAAACTGATATTTTTGTGCTTATTTTCGGATGTAGCAAGTTTTTGCACTCAAACGCGTAAATGAAAAAAGGTAGCTGGGAGTAAGATGTCTGCGGAATTTACTCCACAGACAGTTGTGGCGGATGAGCGATTTTCGACGCTCCAGATCCCACCATGGTTTCGGACGCTTGAGAATTAGATTTGCAGATGTCTGTGGAATGGAGCATTCGGCTGACTCAATTATTGCTGTAGAGCCTGCTTGCTTTGTCAATCGAGGCTGCTCTAGAAATGTCTAAATGGGGGGGGGGGGGGGGTGGAGTGGCCTGGAAAAGTTCACAATCTGCGGCAGAGAGCTTTTATAGTGGAGGGCAACAGGGAAGCATAGGGAGGAGTTTTAGCGTATCTAGGCACACAGGCAAGTGAACGCTTTGAAAGGAGTTATCTACAACAAACCAGGTAAAACGCGTAAAAAAAAAACAAAGAGCAAACATAAAGGTCGAGGCAAAAAAAGGAGCGATTGGGTGCACTAAAGTATGTAGGTTCATTCGTGTTGAGAACGATTGTCGTTCTGACTGATAGAAAAAGGATCCATCACAGTACCGCGACCATTGGTGCCCTCACTGCTCCAGAGTTGATTATGCGCATCAAGATCTCCCATCAAACTGAACTGATGTGGCAGTTGATCGGCCATTTTCAAGATGGAAACGTTCTAAGAAAGATGAGGGGGGTATTTAAATAAAGCAAACAGTAACTAGCCGATCTAAAAACAACTATACTGCGACAATCTCAAGGGTAGTGTCCAGAAAAACTTCGCAGGCAGGTACACTACGGTCTACCAGGATAGCAACTCATCTTGTAGTACTATAGAATGTAAGGTTGTCCTTCCTAAAGACCTGATAGGATATAAGAAATCTAGTATTAGAAGTGTTTAGACATGTTTCTTGCAGACAAAATGCCAATGGCTCATGCTTCTGCAAAAGGAACCTCCCATCATCTAAGTTACGAAAGAGCCCTCTGAAGTTTCATTGCGTAAAGCTGAACTGTTCTGTCATAAAAAAAAACATTCACATTGACAAATAAAAAAATAAACGGTAAACGACATTTGCGGGTGAACACACCGGGCATTACATTTTAAATTGTATTTTTTTGCGATGGGCGTTTGTTTCCGTCCCGGGTATTTTTGTACCTCAAAGGTGTCGCTGAGGGCGGGGAGTGAGAACCCAGATCCCGGGAGTGGTCCTTGCTGATCGGATCTGGGCCCACCCACGTCCCGCCCAGGGGTGTACGAGGGGCAGGAGGGGTGGGAGATGCCGCTCTCAGCCCTTGGGAGGATGTGGACGGGCCAGCATTCTCCCTCACGGCTGCGGGCGACGCTTAAAGCAACGTCCTAGTTGAGTTGGGCGGGGATCGGGTAGGAGGACGCAGATCATTCGAAGACGTCTGTGTTTCCGCCGAAGTCAGTGTCCGTGCAGGGCCTCTTCGCACGGCCTTGGCAAAAGTGCGCTTCGAGATGGCCAACTGTGCTTTAGCATTCTAGTAATTAAGGTTATTTTTTTCTTTGTGAGTTAGCATTTCTACTTGTTCTTTCCAGGCTACGCGTGACCGGGCAAACACAGCATGGTTTTTACTGCATTTTGGGCAGTGAAGCATGTTTTCACAAGTGTCCACCACGTGACCTCTGTTCCCACATTTGGAGCAGATCTCACGACCAGGACAGTTGCGAGAACCGTGACCAAAGCGTTGGCAGCGGAAGCAGCGTTGCGGGTTGTTTACAAATCGCCGGGCGTGGCAGTTTAGGTACCCTAATTTGACAGTAAGTGGGAGGGCAGGCAGTTCATGGTCGGTTGTTCGTGACCATTGCGATGGAGCACAATGCGTTTCACTGCAATTACGAAATGTTTGCGGGGGGCCTTCAAGGATCTCCTCCTCAGTGGAACCAAGGAGGTCGTCCTTCTGGATTGCTCCTCAAAACGTGTTATGCGTTCGGTGAGGGGTGACAGTTACCTGGTACTCTCCTAAGGTTGTAATTTTTCAAAGTGTTATCCTTTGGTTCTGGACATCAACCTCACCGAGTAGATCTCCGTATATTTTTTGGCTTTCAATTTAGCCCCGATTTGGGATTCCAGATATTTACCTACAAAGAAAGGTGACAGGGATGAAAATGACTTTGATTCATCTTGCAAAGTAAGCACAAGAAATAGTGAAAAACTAGCCTGGTCTTGTGCTTTTACTAAAGTGCGTGGATTGGGGCGGTTGTTTTTGAGGGACCGCTCCTTTTTGGGTTGTTTAGAGAGGGGCGCCATAGGAGGGCAAGAAACTTCGGAATCTGTGGTACGGCGCCCACTACCGAGCCCGACAAGGGGATAGGTCATGTGTCATATTAAGAATAAATTGGCTGACGCACTTTCCCTACCAGTGCTACCAGGAAACTATAACCGAGTTTTGGTCCACAAAGGGGTCCGTAGCCACCCAGGGTTAATCGTTTCCCAAAGTAGGTGAATGAAGAAGGGAAAAGAGAACGAGAGAAAAGTTAAAGGAAGTGGAAGAAGGGTGACTAACTCTAGCCAGGACACCCGTCTGCGAGAAGCGTGGGCCAATATGGCGTGGCCTCACCCGGGGGCCCCCGAAGGGTCACAAACTACCCCGGGCTCAGCTAAACTGCCAGGATACCCTTTTCCCCTTACATGGTCACGCCACGCTCACCCAGACGTGGGTGGATGCAACCCACATGTGCTCGGGGTCCGTGGTGACGCCTCTCAACCAACACCGTCTCAGTGAGTCGGTGTTTGTCTAGGTGACACAAGAACACCGTCTCACCTAACGATGAACCGCAATGGACGCTAAGAGCCACCAGAGTCAATCCATAGCTCAGAGGGTGTCACGTGTTCTCCCGGTTGGGCAGAGCGACGTTGGGAGCGCGAAGTCAAGTGATCAGCTCGCAGCTATGGACTGGGCTGGGCAGCTCGTAGCTTCCGTCGCGGTACGTCGTAGGGTGAGACAACGTATATCTGATTGCGCCAAAACTGCAAGTCAGATATCCCTTGTTTGCAAGATGCAAGACAGAAAATAGTGATATTAAGTAATTGCCGGTTATTTTCTTAAACGGAGCCAACACGTTATACATAAAACGGTTGCCACAATTTTATTGCTTTGCATTAGGAAGTCGGATATGAATGCAACAGATAAGTCCCAAATAGCATCATAAATCGACGCCTCGTACGGGGTTACTGAACTTGCGAAGCAATTGTGCGACTAAATAGCAGCCCATGTCCAGAAAGTCGCCTTTTACTTTTTTTTCTGTTCCATTTTGTAGCGCCCGCACCTGCTACTGCTCTCAGCAGAGAGCCAGGAGTATGTCTAGATAAATAAAATACAATAAAACCCCTCCCAAACAAATAAAAGAATAAAACTCAACGAAGTTGCAAATGCTGGCAGGTGTGTGAGATCCAATTTCATAATGTGTGACGGTTTCGGGACCTAACGTCACTTGACTCTGCACAATAGCGTCAGAGCAGTGTTGATATCAATAGCTCCTCCAAACACCGCTAACACTTCAGCAACAACAATGACTCTGCTATTTTTTTCAGTGCTTGCGGTGAGCATTCTAAATACATTTCGTTGTTTTTTCAGTCCAAGTTCAGCTCATTTAAGATAACTAGGCCGTGACTTAAGATAACGAAGTGATGAGTCAGCCGGTTGTCCTAGATGATTCTGTCAAGCACCTAGTCAATACCTCTCTTTGTAAAATGACAGTGAAATGCTACCTACTTCGACTCAAGAATTTGCCGCTGGGTGGCCCACTTCAAGTGAATGAGATATTTACCCCTTACTATACATGTTTTGATTTGGTAACTTTCTAAGTCTACATCGTTGTATGAATGCTTATATATCAATGTGTGTTTACGTGTTGTTATTCTTTCTTACAGAGCCTATGCTTCGTAAGTTACTTCACTTTTGTAACTATAATTAGCAATACCTTGTGGGAAGAGATCTTACGCTTAAAGTCTTCAACGTGTAAACTGTTATATATCTTAAACTTCTGTAATCTCTTAGTTTCCTTTTAATATGCATGACTGCTTCTACTGAGGTGGTATACTGTTTGCTCGTTTTTTACGGAAGCCTTCAAATCGCGGGGTAGCTTGTTATATCCTCCTTATATCCTAGGCACAGGTTTGGTGGAAATAGTATGCTGAAATACGCACGTTACATGTTTGGTAAAACTAACCACTTTATTCCACAGAGTCTCTCATATAAAAAGGATATGTCCATAACATTTGGTTACCACCTGTAAAAAAAGTCCGAAAAATAAGGAATCCAGAAAATAATCTCAAGACAAACCTGTGGTAGATTTTTCATCTCCCAAATAATATCAAGGCCAAAACAAACTTAATTGTACAATCATTGTGGGGTGGAGTCCCATGTATAGATGGCAGCATACATGAATATAAGATTACAAATGCGATATACTAAGCCCTTATATATACGGTGCATGCAGTGATGCTTCATAACGGGAACGAAATAAATGTTATGTTTTAACAAGTAAACATATTTTATGAACACATTACCTGGTTAAGATACTGTGATACTAGCAGTGTTACTTGTTATTCGAGGTAATATTGAATTGTTACTAAATTTCGGAAAATACGTCAATTAAGGGCTTTTATGTCTATCAATAAAAATCTTCATCCGAAGTGCCGTATCCCGGTCACCTTCATGGGTTGCAGCGCTGTTTCACATGTTCATCTGTAAACAAATAGACGTAAGAAAATATCACCAGAAGGGTTTTGAAAAAAAGAAATGCGACGTGTTTATCAAGAATTTTACAGTTCTTGTCAATAATTTTGTTTTTACGTATTGATGACACTTTACCTAATGTTCTAGAGACACTCTAAAGTATTTTGTACGCTAGACTCTAGTTTGCTGAACGAAATTAAGGTGTGGCTAAATTTGTTACTCTTTTCACTGAAACAAAGTTTTGGAGTTTTTTGCTTTGACATAGAATAAACGAATGGGCTAACTTGTACTCACAATAACGTCACGTTTGTAAATCTAACCTTCTTGTACTCACAATAGCATCATGTTTGCATCATATATAAAAATAGTAGTCCTCACAGTTTTACTGGATGTTAAATAAGACAACAACTAAGGTTATAAAAACTGTCAGCCAGCTGTGACGATCATTAAAAGGTTCTAAAGCGTTCCGAAGTTAACTAGTTTACTAGTTTAGTATTCGTACCAGAATCATAAGTAGTGAGTAGTTCCTGGTTAAGATTACAAATGGCGCCTGAAAATATTTACAATAAGAAGATAATTCAAAATCATCTTTGAGGGGGTGTGGTCATGCTGCTGCTATAAAAGTGTCCATGTAATCACTCATTCAATTATATAAAATTTTGTCGTAAAAAAACTCACGTGCTAACTTTATTTGCCGTCCCCACAGGAGCACGGATGCTTAATAGCTTTGACTGTACAAACACATTAAAAGAATGAATCTTTGTTCATCTGTTTACTCCATGCCAGGTTTACAGCACTGTATGTTGCAAAACCGTCAATGCAACTCGGGAGGTAATATACGGTGATTTAGACCCATCCGGACCTTACAAGTGAGTAATGTTTTTTTTTTTATTTTTTAACTATATAAACAAGTCAAGGAATGCACTCGCATCACATGCTGAAGATTTAGATGGAATTTTACCTAACAATTTGAATGGAATCACTAGAAGACAGTCAGGATGCCAAAACATTTTACATCACAATATTGGAGATAAGGGCGAGATTAACTTCATTGATGGACTGATTGGTTGTTTCATTGATTGATTCATTGGTTGATTGAATAATTGACTGATTTATTTATTATTAACTTGTTTAGTGAAATGCCGAAAAAATTGGGGTTATTTTCGACAAAGACGATGCATAGAATAAACTTACAAATTCAGTCCAGATAGGACACATTTAGGCGTATTCTAGATACTATCTCTTTTATTTGATAAAAATTCAAACTGAATTTCTTTTTATGAACACGTGCAGGAATACAGATCTGTGAGGCAATCCCCTTATCAAAATTAACTGTTAGGCTAGCTGAATATATATGGTGGGGCTGTACTCTTAGCCATGAAATCTTATGCTAGATGGCCAACCTGAAGGAATAAAGACTGAAAATGGCCTGATACCTTGTTTGGGTAAAATGTGCCGTGCAAAGCTAATCTAATGAAAAACAAAACGCAGAAAAACTGAAAACCTTGCCTCGCCATTTCTAACACGTTCAATTTAAACACTCTATACATATGCTTTCAGGCTAAAAGAAACTGACGGGGTGTTTCTAGCTTTCTTTATTTCTGAGTTTTGTATGGAGATAATATTTATTTATTGCAGTAAGAGCATTCCGCGCTTCGAAAGTATCAAATATTTTTCAATAAAATCGTGACTTTTAAGAAATAAAAGGTTTGACTAAAGAGCTCAGAGTGAAGAAGGGCTCTCGATCTTGAAGTTTTTCACATTTGTCCACTTTTTAGAAGCTTAATTGTATTGACAAGAAGCAACCAGCTAGAGTTTCTTACGTTCAGAAATTTCTCACTAGATCCTATCCGATGCAGCAGAATTCCTCATAGACGGCTTCTCTCTTCAGCTATACTCATTTGATATGGTCTGCGGGAGTCTTCCCCTGGGCTCTACTTGACACTATTTGAGGGATCGTTCCGAAACCTTCGGTTAATTCATAGTAGACACCGCTCAGCAAGCTGAATGCGGTACGCCAATCAACGTTGAGATGCTCAGGTAAACTCGCTTCGGCTTCAACACAGTTATCTTAGAAATTCACACGCAAGATTTATACCCACCCTATGCATAATCATCAGTGTTACTTCAGGGAGATCTTGTTTGTGCAAGATAAGGCTTCATTGTTTTTAGTCGCTGATATCGTAGATTGTCAATTGTTGGGCACGCAACGGGTTGGGCTAATGATCTGCTCGACCACTTAGCTGGTATTGTCTGTCAAAACACCCTTCTTTCTCAAGCACCCGAATCATGCGCACCAAAAGGGCTTTAGAGATGGTTTATTCTGTACAGTTGAATAACTTTCCTTACTAAATTGTAACCGTTATACCACAAAAGTCTACAAGTCGATTATCGGTTTTAGATGTCCCCAAAGCCTTCCACACGGTACCACTTGTCCTTTCTTTTTATAAAAAAAAGTCTTTGGAGTTACTAAGTAATGTTGTTGGTTGGCTGAGGGATTAGTTGTCTAATAGAAAATAACTGTATTGTTATGAAAGGTTTAGCTATAGTTATGCCAAACCAGGCACGTAGCCAGGGGGGAGACCCATGAGGCCCGGGCTCCCCCCCCCCCCCTCCCCGAAATCTTTCATTTTGCTGGAACCTCCTCTCCCCCCTCCCCCTCATACAGCATTTTGTCATGGGCAGGCCCCCCGGAACCAAAATCCTGGCTACGTGCCTGGACTCCACGCCGTTTCAGGCGTCCCTCAAGGGTCGGTTTTTACATAAACGGCGCACCATCACGCGCATCACCCAGCATAAAACCCTATACACAGAAGATTGCATAATTGATAGATGCGTTCAAATTGTTTTGATGTTCGTTCCCTACAGCATGACCTGGTCTCTCTATTGCCGTTTTGTGGTAGAAGGAAGATGAGTTTAGATTTTTAAAACAAATTTTCCTTTATCTGCTTGCTCAAAAGCCTAAACGAGAGTTATCAGAATACAAACTATCAGGTTATTTGGTCACTCATTCATATAATTAAAATCATTTACGTGCCTATTTTCACTTTTTGTAGTGCTGAAAAAGCACATGAATTATTCAACAACGATAGTGGTGGACTAAGGTTTATTCAACGTAACTTCTCAACCGCTCCTAAGTCTCTTAAGAGGATATTGCAGGTGAATTAGAACTAAACCATTGCAAATGCATAGGGACTGGGAAGCTGCGATATCGTCAATTCTTTAATATTTGTGCACAAAATAGGTCTGTTACACATAATACAATCTGAAAACTAAAGCATGGTCTAGAGCAGGGGTGGCCAAGCTGCGGCTCGCGAGCCGCATGTTGCTCTTTGCATGTTAAAGTGCCGGCTCGCGGTTCCCTCCCCAACCTCATCCCCTCCCCAGAGCCGTATATGTAGAGAGTTTGACATGCTCTCTTGACCAACCAGAAGCCGAAAAGAATTCCCTAGTGGTAGTAGCGGCAAACAGTTCTGATCAAAAGTCTCTGTTCGTTTATGGTTTTAATAAGCGCTTAAGAGTGAAGTGTAGTAACTTTTCGTGGTTGAAAATAGGGTGCACGTGTTGTTTTGATCATGATCATGCAGAAAGATGTAAGAAACGAATACGCCGCGCAACTCTGTTTTGCGCGGACAGAGTGTGACCGTTCCGACGGCAGATTCCCGGCCCTGGGCGCTTGGCGTATGGATCATGTCGATTGTTCCGCTAGTCGCACTCTTCCACCATCATTTTGGATTAGCGTGATTGAAACATCACGTGTACCATATTTTCAGCCATTGAGAGTTACTCCAATGCAGTTATCAAGTTTGTTTCTCGCGACCACCGCCAGGGTATTATTTCCGGCTTCTGGTTGGTCACATTCAAATTTCTGAAGACACCCTGGAACACGCCCAGCCCGCTTTCGGCCAATGGCGCCTCCTCATTTGTCTCCTATACTTCCCAACGAATGGCCAAACTTTCTACATTTACGGCTCTGCCCTTCCTCTCACCCCCCCTTTCCCCCCCAAAAAAAATGGAACGCGTTTTAAATGGAAAGACAGGTTGCGGTTTGAGTCTTGTGCTACTGCTACCTTACCTACAGTTGGACTGCTTTTGGCTTGGATAGATTTAAAGTAGTTCGAGTTTCATTTATTGCTCTAAACAATAGTTTGCCCCCCCCCCCCTCCCCCCCCCCGTGGCTCTTGGAAGTTTCGTGGGTTTGTTTGCGGCTCTTACGCCGGGTCAGCCTGGCCATCCCTGCTCTAGAGCATATTCGATCCTTGAGAGTAGCAACTACGATTTGGCCTTTAAAATTGATAACATTAAGAATGAATTCTGATAGGAACTGCTTTCTAAATCAACGAAAAACTAGCGTTAAAAAACGTTAAGCCTATTTTTAGTAATCGCACTCACATAAAAAAATTTGTATATGGGAATAATCCACATTTTATCTTACATAAACGATGACAAGTACAAAGTGCGAAGTAATAAATGATGTACGAACGTTTACGCCCACTCATTGTTTTTATTTTCTTTCAATGGTGATTGCGTCTCTGGACGCTACATCCAAAGAAAAATATCAAACACGAAAGCTTCTGGAGTTACCCGTCATTGGCGGAGTGCGTGAACTACAGAAGCACTTCTCTAGCCATCATCATCATCATAGTTTGTGACGTCACGGGTAGGACAGTCTGGGACAGACCGCGCAGATCTTGAAACCCTCGGCTCGTCAGATCGCTTCATGCGCTATTGGGGTAACGCGCGGCAAAGCCTGTTTCACGCGTTGTGTTTTTTTGGGTAAACTACTATGGGGACATTTTACCGAAGCTTGAAACCGTGGCACCTGTAGTTGCGCTGAGAAACACTTTTGGCGCTGAGGTGTCGAAGCGCTCGGATGGTGGTGAGCTGTTCTCTACCCCAGTACAAAAAGCTGAATGACGAAGATAGAATACCCAGCGCTTTACCCCACTAGAACATCTACCATGGCGAACGGGGTGTATTTTGTATTATATTTCGAATAAACTGAATCTCATAAGGGAAGGCCTAGCCAAATTGAAGACAGGAAAGTGAAATTCGAGAACCTCTCGCGTGTGTAGTAAACACTTCAGTGAAAGCGACTCCGTGTATACTGTTGGTTCCAATGTGTTCTGTGAATGCTAATCTCTCTTTAGTTCCAACTTGATTCCTTATTTTAAGTTTGTAGACCAGTAAGTAAACATTTTCTCAAAATAGCTTCCAGGAAGAAGCGATGGCTGGCTTCCGGAGTCGTTTCAATAATATTTCTGCTAAATCACCCGGTCGACGCGAAACGTGCGAGACGCTCTCGCAATCGAAGTATTAAATCTATTAAGTCGGTAACACTTGAGCGTAGCAAACAAATGAGGTATACACCTGCTATCAATCACAACCGTTTCTATGTTTAATTTTGCGAACCCAAATGCGCATAATGCGCAAAATCGCTCCGCGAGCAATTTTAAATTTGTGAATATTAGTTAGTAAAAATTGGATGGGACAAATCAATCAATATCGTCCGAATTTGCTGGGCCATGTCCGTCAATTTAAACATTCATGAACGTTTCTGCTTTCCTTTCGAGCAGAAGTCGCGTTGTGAAAACCTTCTTTGCACACATTCGATGCAGAAGGGGCCAAGCGTCAATTGCTAACGAACATTTGCTCGTCAGCAGCTGTCGAGTCACTATTGAGCCGAAGCGTCGGTTTCGCCAAGCTCAATGTAGCTGAAACAAATCTGCGGCG